>NW_004949102.1:627332-635398 GCF_000317375.1 Microtus ochrogaster | reverse complement strand
GTTTCTCTGTGGCTTTGGAGCCTGTCCTGGAACTAGCTCTGTAGACCAGGCTGGTCTCGAACTCACAGAAATCCGCCTGCCTCTGCCTCCCGAGTTCTGGGGTTAAAGGCGTGCGCCACCATCGCCCGGCCTAGACCATTATCTTTAGCTTCTTATTGGCTAGCTCATATTAATTTAACCCATTTCTATTAATCTGTATATCACCACGTGGCTTTGGCTTACTGGTTAAAGTTCACAGCATCTATCTTTAGCAGCTCTGTGGTTTCTCCCTGACTTCACCCTTCTTTCTCCCAGCATACAACCTAACTTTCCCTGCCTAGTTCTGTTCTTCTCTGCCATAGGCTCAAAGCAGTTCTTTATTCATTAACCAATAAAATCAAGACATAGAAGGACCTCCCACACGAAGGATTCTGTAATGCATAGCTTTTATAGTAAAAAATTCGAGTACATCTTCAATGAATTTATTACTGAATCGTCCCAATATCTGCCTATAATTTTAGTTTCTTTTAAAAAGATGGCCAGGAACTTTGCATATTGTGATATTAAATAAAACACAATTAGACAAATTGCATTAATATAAGAAATAATGTGAGAACAAAAGTATGAACACGTAATTGTGGTGTACTTACCTTGTAATTATTACAGAGTAGCTGTCAATGTAATTGTAATTGTGTAACAAGTAACATTGACTCAAGAATAAGAGGCTAATATAAAGCTAGGAAAGAAAGTTTAGTTCATGCTTACCACATATTCTCTAGCTTAGAAAATATCTGAAAGATACAGTTTACATATTGTAAGTCCCCAAACAAGACAGTTACATGAAGAACTGTTATAGGCCCTTTTTATGGAAGACTAAACGTAGGCATGGGAAACACATGAAACCAATGAAAACATGGCCTGTTGTTAAGAAACCTTTGGGAATCTCCCTATAAGAGAAGGAGAATAAAAATGACAGCAGAGTGAACTCCAGAATTAGAACGAAAGGAAAGGTGGTCAGATAGACAATGGGAGTTCCTAAACAAAGCACAGTAGTGCAGAAAGGTGGATAGAGGTAAATTTAGAGATATACAGAAACAGAATAGATGCAGAAAATTAATTGTGTGGTGTAGAAAACAACGGTTTCCCTCAAATATCTACATCATAACCCTTAGAATGTGTGTATGTGGTGTGTGGTATGTGTGTTATTATATGAAAAAGAAAGTTTAAGGAAGCAGAGGGAATTAAAGATGCTGGTGAAATGTGTACCATGAAGGGGCCTGCTTGTTGGGGTATCTGTCCTACCCGGTACCCCACAGCCGGCAAGCCCCAAAGAAAATCACACAGAGATCTCCATAAGTTATAAAACTGATTGGCTCATTAGCTTAGGTTACTTATTAGCTCTTGTCGTTTATATTAACCCATTATTCTTATCTATGTTAGCCACATGGCTCAGTACCTTTCTCAGCTGGGTAGATTACATCTTGCTTCTTCAGTAGCCTGGGCAGAACTGGAGAAATGGGCTTCCTCCTACCAAGAATTCTCCTGTTCTCATCGCCCCGCCTCTACTTCCTGTCTGGTCGACCCACCCATACTTCCTGCCTGGCCATTCAGCGTTTATTCAAAACATAATTGACAGAATAGAGACAATTCTCCTGCACCAGAAATGAACTTAAAATAGGGAGATCTTTCTACTTTATGGAGGTAGGTTCAATGTAATAACAACTATAGGAAAATGCAGCAAGGGAAATCAGAATGGGGGTGTTGGAGCAATGTGTGAGAAACATTACATTGCACAGTAATTTTTTAATTTTAAATTTTAAAATAGATGACTTTAAAATAGAGGATCAGGGGTACAGGCAAAGCAAAGAGCTAAGGCCTCCAGAAAGGAAAACCACCTCTTCTTATCTTGGTGTTAGTTCATTGATACACAAAACTAAATAACTAATAACATAAGCGTGTGCTTTAAGCCTTGGAGCTTGTGAAAATTCATCATGGTGACATCAATAAACCAATCCATCCATGTTGTAGTCAGCAGGAGACATTAAATGTGAATTCTAAAAAATAAATCTGCACAAATTTTAGACACAAATGTTTAACTGATAGGAAGTTTACATACTCAATATGTTTACCAGTATTTCTTATTTATTTAGTGAAAAGATCAGTTGCAGGGAAGTTTGCACAAGCTTAAATAAGCACAGAAAAGGTATTTAAAATTTGAACTTTCTTTGATAGATATATATAAAAAATGTTTATACTCCTCATTTTCATTGTCTAATGAGTTTCAGCATTAGGAAAACATTGAATGACTGTCTCACAGTGCTGGCTTCTCAGATCAGTTGTGTACAGTATCTCTGCAACTTAACAGTTTGCTTAGAGCTGTAAACAGAGACTGCACATTTGTTTCTGGGACACCCAGACCCAAATTATCACACAGAGGCTTATATTAATTATAAACTGTTTGGACTATTAGCTCAGGCTTATTATTAATTAGCTCTACAATTTAAATTAACCAATAATTATTATCTATGTTTGGCCATGTGACCTGGTACCTTTTATCAGTGAGACACTCTCATCTTGCTTGCTCTGTGTCTGGGTTGTGACTACAGACTGAGCCTTTCCTCTTTCCACAATTCTCCTAGTCTGTTTGCCCTGCCTATACTTCCTGCCTGGCTACTGGCCAATCAGCATCTTATCAAACCAATATGAGTGATAAATCTTTACAGGGTAGAAGAGTATTGTCCCATAGCACAGAGTCCTTACTGGATATGCAATTGTCCTTGGTAACTCTGTTTTACCCAACAAGCTGCTTCCTGGATGTAAGGAGATGGACCATGAGGGCAGGTTGAGGCTCTGCTCTACATCCATGACTGTATGGATGGAGATGCATTTCCTTAAGACAAATATAATGAGAGAAAAGAGAAGTCCAGGAATAAAGGTCAGAGGAGTCTGCACCTGCCAATCCATCATGGGGGTGATGGGAGAGAATGGATACTTTTTCCAAATAGTAAAAAGGACAATGAACTATGTCCTTTATATCTGCTTTGAGAGGAAGCCCTTTTGAGGTTTTTATTCATTTAATTAATTAATTAATACTTCATCTCCTTCAGTTTCCTTTCCTTCTAGTTCATTTACAGTCCTGGAAAAGATTGAGGACCCTGAAAGTTTTGTCCCTGAGTTGGTTTGTCCCCAGCATCTAGCCCTTTCTCACTGTCTATCAAAACCCCTGTATGGGATGTCTTGATCATTATTCTTTTCTTCTCACAATCCAAGAACCTCTAGAGAAGCTGGTTCTTCTCACCACTGGAGATTTTGTGTGTTTAGATGGAGGATAGACATTGGAAATTAGTTTAGAGATCCAACTCTAACCAAATCAGCACACAACATGTTTCTAGTACATCGTTCAACCAGAATCTGATGAAGGACAGGCTTGTTGAATGCCCTTGAGGAAAAAAATCCCCCACTTTATAGATGGATCTCCAAATTAGTTGGCTTTCTCCAGTGTGATGATGGAGAAGCACTGCCATTATCAAAGGAGCAGCCTGGGGAAAGCCAACACTCAAGGCCCAAGATAAGAAGCTGAAGTTATTAAATTAAAAGGACCTAAAGTCAGTCAGGCCTCTTCACCAATAAATGATCTCACTGCTTAAGCTGATTTAAAAGTTTAAGAACTATCTGCTCCTTGGACTCACGCATCAAGAAAGAGTTGATGTATTCTCTGAGATAACATTGACATGGTCTGCTTAGCCTAAGAAAAACAAACAAAAAATTGTGACCTTTAGTCAGAGGGATGATTAACCATAGAAGAGAGGTGTCCGGTAAGAGTACAGACCCATTGTGGTGGGTTAAGTAATAGGTCAAGGAACTGAAGATGTCACAGAAGCGCTCTTTTAGAAAAAATTTCCACTTGTTTGCACTTGTTTCCCCTTGTGTTTCAAGAAAATAAACAAAAGCTTGGATTTCTTTCTCATGCTGTTATTTGCTAAAGGAAGTAGCAGTTGAATGCCATGCAAAGCCAGGAGATGTCATCAGTCCTTGCCGGGAGTCCTTTGTCCTTTAGATCAGTATCTGCCTAGTCACAAAGCTTCAACGCCTGTATTTTCCTATCTGTGTGAATGATGCTCCACTTATGTTTATTTTATCCATCATCCCCTTGCTATTTGCTTCTCTTCATTAAACTGTTCTCTAGAAACAAGCTTCAGAGGAAAATAACGACAGATTTGAAGCTACTGAGAATGTATTCAGTTAGTGTCTGTCTGGTCTGGGGGGTCTTGGTATTTGAATTGCAGCCCCCTTGACTGGTAATCTTGTTATCTTACCTCTTGTTTCCCTTGGGCTCCGACACGTTTTAAAATAGATTTTTCCAAGAAAATAATTTGTTGAGTTTAGACAATGTCTTCTTGGGAAAGGCTGCTCGGATTCTGTGGGTGCCCCCCAGTCCTTTCCCCTCTGCTTCCCAAGCTCTCTCTTCAACTCTCTATACTCTGCTGTACAGCACTTTCCTTGTATTTGTGAAACTCCTGTTCACAGCATGTGAGCTCCCCAGCCAGGTGCCTTGTAGATCTGAAAGCCTGCACAGGTGCCGCCCACACGAGCATGCTGTGATACTGATTAAGGTAGGGCCCTCTAAGAAATGTTCCTGACTGTCACTCTTCCCTTAAAGCTAGCTACCAGACTCTCTTCTGTACACTGCCAGAGTAGGAGTCTGCAGTCTAGACTGTATACATTCCAGCCGTGGCTCTGCTTTTCACTGGCTGAACAACTTTGAAAAAAATTATGTAACGCCTCCGCAAGTCTCCGCTTGCTTGGCCTCAAAGTTGGTAGAATAAATGATTCTACTTAATATGGGTATTTTGCGAGAATCCGATGCAAGTTTTCCTGTCAAGATTTTAGAAGTGCAGCAGGCACGTGAGACCCGTTCCCTTTCTCTTTCTAGATGGCAGCGTCCCAGGATTTAATGGCAGCTGTTGTGACTATTGTTACTGGTAGTTACTGAAATATTTGACTTTCAGGTGATTAGACACCAAGTTCCAAAGACTAATGAAATTGCATTATGAATAAGAAGGCAGTGAATTTGGGCTAGCTTCAGGAGGACTCCAGGTAAACTTTCTGCTGAAGATCAGAGGTGCTACAAGAAGCAGTCACATGAGACTTCTACTTTTCCTGGGTTGTTTTCTACCACTCAGCATCCAAATTCAGCACTGATCATCTCTGGGGCGCTGGCATATGGATATATTCCTCCACAAATGCTACAATTCACAACTCAATGACGGGGTGGACATGAACATTATGTATGGTTTATTCTGCATTCAGAGCATTTCCAAGGTCCCTCAAGTCTCCTGCATGGTGTATCACTGTTGATAAGACTGGATTATGAAAATTTTGGACAACCCACTGCTACAGTCATGTATTTAAAATGCTGATTATTAATTACTCTCCTCTCAAACCATTCCTTTCTTTTTTTCTTCTCAAGTCTACCTCATGGAATTGTGTGGTTTGGGCAGGCATGTGTGTAGATACATGTATAGTAGGAGTGAGTTGGTTTGGTCACAGCAATATTCCTAGGAAAACCTGCAAGTATTGCAGTTCTACACAATTTCATGTTATCTTTGCTTTATGTCTTTAATGTCAGTCTTTTGGAACACTGAAGCAGAAAAGGGTTGGTTAGCTACAACGAATTGAGACTGTTCTGATAAAAATTACCCATGACTTGGATTGAAATACCAAGGAAATGGTTTATTTTAGAAGCAGATCCTAACACCTGCTCCATTCTCGTTGATTTTCTCAGAAGTAAAGAAAGGAAAACAAATGTAAGTTCGATTTGCAGATTTAAGAAAGTCAATTGTGTGGGATATCAAGAGAAACCAGCAATGGCCTCCTTAGAGAGATGCTAAATTAGGGCTGAATTTCACAAGCTTTTTGTAAGCACTAGCACGTTACCATAACCTTGGGAACTCCTCTGAATTCTGAAGATGGTATAGGAGGTGTCTCGTCATTTGTCAGTATGCTCATGTGCATTAATGGAATTACATATACGATTTCGGTATTTTAACTTTCTCTCTGAAAAAAAATTTGAGATTATAGACAGAGAAAAAAAAATCAACCTTTTTGTACAATCATTGGCGCCAAACAAATAGATTTTTACAATATGTGGGAGAGAGGAGAATAAAGAAAAGAGATAAAGAGAGGAAAGGAAAGCAATGCCTGTTTTACCAAAGGATAGAGGACAGCAGAGTGAGACATAAGAAGAATTTCAATGAGTTAGAAAGTGAAGATTTTAAAAAATGCATTTTATTTGGTTGCCTCCCATTTTCTGTGCAATGTTAGTTTTTAAGAACTAACTAAAGTTTTTTTTTAATGTTCAATAATACCACTTTTCTCTATTTGCACAATAAATATATCTTCCAATAAAATGTTAGTTTGCTACAGGTCATTTTAATTAATTCAATGCTTTTTGGAATTCCTTTTAATTTGTAAGTGAACTTTATTGAGCTATAATTTACAAATGGGAAACTGCATACGTGTAAATTATGCAGTTGGCCGAGTTTCTACAGATGTTTGCTACTCTGAAAATTGTACAATAAATACTGCTGTTTTTTAAAACCTGAGACTGTCTCCTGTGACCTTTTGGGTCCCATCTTTTCCTCCTATGCTTATGGCATCCCAGTGAAAACATTCCTCTAGACAGTTTCAAAGAGGACGAAAACAGGTGCTATGCTTGTAAAACCAACCTGTAACAGAGCCCAGGCTTTCCTGGAGCAGGTGACCCACAGGTGAGGGAGGTGCTGATTGTGGTGACACCGCTGTGTTCTAGGGAGACTATTGTTATTCAGCTACCTAAATGACAGAAAAGATCAGAAACTATAGATGTCAGTCAATGCATGGTGCTACTCACAGTGGAAATAATGAGCAATTTCTCATACATGCAAATACATTGAACAAACCGAGGGCTGGAGATAAAGATCTCTACCTTAGGAGAAAGTTTTGTGTATTGAATAAAGAGACTTAAGCCAGGGCAAATTGTTGGAAACTAGCTGTGCCTCTTTAATAAATCTCTCTGAACTTCCACTACAAAACTGCCATAAGACACTAGCCACCAAAGCTTTTCCAAATATACACGGTGAAATTACAATTTTAACAAAAATGCCCTTATTGTCTCTTTAGTAACTAAGGTGTAGCCAGTAGGTGCTTTGTAACTATTTGCCACCTTAGAGTAAATAAAAACTTTTGAGAAGAATTCCCTTTGCTTAGAAATTTTAAAGAGCGCCGAGTATGCTTTGAATTATGTAAGTAATTCATTTCTATTCGTGACAAAAAATGAGGAAAATAGCGAGGGAAATCACATCCTTTTTCAACAGTAGACTTGTGACACCCAAAGTAATGCTGTGTGAACCCCAAGATTAGGTGAGTGCTGCGGAAGTCTTTTAGTATAAGCCTCTTTGGTTCATGGAGTGTTTTATTAGTTGGAAGCTTATTTGAATTTAAAGTATTCTGTAGTTTGAAAAGGGGAGCTTTAATTACAGAATATATACTGTCTCATGTCCAAGAGGCCGGACGATATGTAGTTGTTTCTAGGTATTTGGGAGATGGGCGGAGGAAGACTACAGAACAAGGCATGCATGGGCTACAGAGTGAAGCCAAACTCAGTCTGGGCAATTTAGTGAGACCATGATTCAAAGTGATGAAAAATTAAAACGGGGTTAGGATATACTTCAATGCCAGAGAACTCATTCAGTTATTATATATGAGACTCTAGGTTGACATCCACAGCTGTCAAATCAATCTACCAATTTTTAAAAATACAACACAGTTCCGAAAACAATCAAATGAACCTCTATACTAAGAACTGCAAGCACTGTGTTAAGAGTAAAATCCATCTATTCTTTCTCCTCCTTCATTAACCGTACACCAGAACACTGCCTAGTAATGTCTCAGTTTCAAAGGGTTTTGTTTTGTTTGATTTTAAGCTATCCCCCAACCTCATGTATGTACACAAATGAGCACGGGCAACTGCAGAGTCCAGAAGTGGGCATTGGGCTCCAAAGCCTCAGAGAAACCCTGTCTCGAAAAACCAAAAAAAAAAAAAAAAA
>NW_004949102.1:598067-627232 GCF_000317375.1 Microtus ochrogaster | reverse complement strand
AAAAACCAAAAAAAAAAAAAAAAAAAAGAAGTGGGCATTGGGCTTCCTGCAGCTGGAGTCACTGAGAGCTGGGAGCTGAGTAGGAAGGAGTCTTCAGGAAGAACCCTGCAACCTCTTAGCATCTGAGCCATCTCTCTAGCCCCAGTGCCTCTCTTCTATGGTATTTGCATTTGATTACCTAGAAGTCAGTCCAGGGTTATACTGAGTCTTTGAACTTTGGATTATGTGGACAGTTGTTTGCACATATCAATCTTCAGTAAAATTCAGACTACTCATGGATTTAACTTGTTTTATTTTCTGTTAAAACTTAGGTTACCTTTATCATCTCAGAAATTCTAAGCTGGGTTTAGAGGCACAAGACTTTATTACCAGTTCTTGGGAGGGAGAGACCAGAGGATAACTGAGTTCAAGGCCAGCTTAATCTACATACTGAGTTTCAGCACTACATAGAGTGACTCTGTTTCAAAAAACATTTGTGTGTGTGTGTGTGTGTGTGTGTGTGTGTGTGTGTGTTGATTTCCAGAGAAATTCAATGGGAGTATAATTAAAGACTTACTTCACTTCCACATTTTCTTGTTAAAATAATAAACTGGAATATCTGAACAGCCTTGCATCACCAGCACTAAACATACTAAAAGAAAAGATAAACAATATATTTCACTGAAGTATTTTTTCTTTGTAGTAAACACCTTATTTGGTAGTCTCTTGAGGATTCTGAGTGAAATTCCTTGTCTGAGTTAAAATCCTTCAGTAGTTTTCCGAAATCCTGAGCCAGTGATGCCCCTCTAGTTAATATGCATTGGTAATGTAGTTTAACCTAGCACTGCTACTAGTATATTAAAACCTATAAACAAGGGGTTGGAGAAGTGGCTTAGCAGTTAAGAACATTTGCTGCTTTTGATGCACAACCACGTTTAATTCCTGACACCTGCATAGCAGCTCAAATCCATCCGTATTTTCAGCTCTAGGGAATCTGGTGCCCTCTTCTGAGCTCCAAGGGTACTAAGTATGCACATGGCATACTTACCCCCTTCCGACACACACACACAAGCAAAACACTCATACACATGAAGTAAAAAGTCAGTAAATCTAAACTAAATTTAAATTACTTAAAGACAAGTTATAGAATTACCAAAAAAGTTCAATTTCAACTAGTTTTGGTATAAATGTTTATTTTAACAATTTCTCAACTTTACATTTTGAATATCTATTGTCTTTGTCCAAAGATTGGTCCATATGATTATGGTTCCTGACTGAAAAATCTATACGATCACAAAAGATAAATGAATTAGTAAGATTATACAGGTGTAATTCTTATCCTGGATTTCTTAGCAGAATGAGGGGATTGCTGCTGTTTCATCCTCCTCACCAGTGTGCCTGGTGCTGTGGCGGCCACATTACAGAGGAGAGCACAGCTAGAAAGAATCTACCGCCATCAGAGGCACTTTGTGTTTAAACGAGACCAAGCATGTGCTGCTTAAAATTTCATGGTGGTAATGAGATGCCAAGACCAAAATGTGTTATTTCTGAAATGATATCTAAACAGGGTTTTATTTATTTGTTTTTAACTAGAAACAGTTCAAGTACCAAGTTTTGCAGATTTGGATTGCTGATTGGAATCTTAACATTTTCTTCTAACTTTTGCCTAATTTCATTCTGTGTGTGTGTGTGTGTGTGTGTGTGTGTGTGTGTGTGTGTGTGATATGTGTGCTTCTGTGTGTGCATGTACAATCCACTTCTTCATTTGTGTGTTTAATTTACACAATGTGTTATTATTTTTCAATCATTTAATTCCTTCCATTTTGTTTACCTGCCCCCATTTTGTTGTTTTAACTCTACTGTATGACCTGAGTGGTCACCATTGATTTTAGGATAAAGGGCTTAGTTTTATTAGGCACATAGGGCCCCTGAATGCCTTTAGTTCTCAATTCTCAGTCTACTCCTGCTGTCTTTCAGGATCTGAGAGCACATCTAGCTCCTCCTCACTCAGGGGATTTCAAACTTGTTCTGCCTTCTGCATAACCTCCACCCCTGCTTTGTATGTATTTGTGTGTGTGTGTGTGTGTATGTTTGTACATATGCTTTTATTGTTGATGCATCACACTCATTACAACATATGACTAATCTTATTTTATCCAAAGCACCACCCACGCCACCCCTGCTCCATAATTTTGAAGCAAATCCAAGACATACTATGAAGTTTACTCCAGTAAGATGTCTGTTAGGGGCCACTTACTTTTTTCATCTCTCTACCAGACTGCATTAGACCCAGAAATTCTTACTTTACAATTGTGTTATGTGTTTGAGTGGGTTTAGCTATTACATACATCTTCTCCTCTAAACTTTATGTTTCATGGGGGGTGGTTGCCTATTTTGCTCATTACTCAATTCCCTACGTATGCCAGAACGCTTGACTCTAAGTGGATGTCTCATGAATAGCTACCGAATTAATTAAGCAAAGGGAATTTCTATTAAAATACTTCATGTCTCTTGTTGCTTTTTTTGGTTATTTTTTATGATCTTTTGATTGATACCAGATTTTATGCTGCTAAACCCTGTGCTTTGGAGCCTTTAATCTGTAGGCTGACCCCTTTCCTCTTCCTGAACAGCCATCATATATCTTTAGGTCTGGGCAACAGCTCTGCCTTTTAAAAAATGAATGCACAAACAAAGTTCATGAGTAATTTATCTTCTTTTTAATATATATACTATATATCTTATGAAGCTAATTCTTCACTAGATATACAAAGCTTCTATTGAAAGTGGCCTTGGAAAGGTATTATAGGTGAAAATATTTATTATGCTATCAACAATGTTGTCAAGTGAGTGGAAAATAAGCAGCTAAAAGACTGATGGATTATCTTAATGAAAATGGTTGACAATAAAACTACTTGACTTTAGTTTCCTTCCTTCCTTCTTTTTTAGTTTTTCTTCTGACAATTAAACTAAGAGCTGTGCACGAGTTAGGTAGATAATTCACTACTGAGTTACACCCCCAAATCTCAGGTTCTAGTTTCTTTATTTCAATGATTTATTTTATCAAATTAATATAATTTGCTTTTTATTTATTTAAACACTATTTAAACATTTCATCACCATTTGAACAATAAAAATTTATGCTAACATTCAGAAAAGACTAATCCCAGTCCTAGGAAATGTTTCTTAGGATTATTTTATAATTTTTAAAAGGTAAGCATATTGCTGACAGAAAAGCTAGAATAAATACGGAGTTTACTAACAATAAATATTCATTAGGTTTTCCTACTTTGAAATATGTTGTACAGTATTTTTTTGTAAAGTATACTTTAGTGTTCCTACAAATATCTATCCAGCTTTTTACACAATTATAGTAATATTAGGTACAAGAGACATAATGATGGCATCACTCAGAAGCAGCAATGTCCAAAGAGAGAAATGAGAAAATAAGTGGAAAAAGGACCCATGAAGTTAAATATACCTCACTACAGTAAATGACTGAATTGAAATTTCCGTGTATTTATTGATAGGCCGGGGTTCTTCCTTTGGATATGTCTCTGTGGCTGTCACTGTCATGACCTCGAATTCTTCCTCTTATGAACAAGCTTCCCCTTGTCACATCTTGACAAAAGCTTTTTATTCCTTTGACATAAAAATATTTATCTTAAAAATAACAGAATAATAGCCATCTTAAATATTCTTAAAAAATCTTTTTGCAGTAATGAAATGGAAAATTAAGAATTATTTATGATGGCATCACCCTATATCAGACTACAATTAGCATATTAAGTTACATTTCCTTAACTGAAAAAGTAATTTTACTAGTTATTACATTTTATTGAGTTAATAATTATAGAAGTCTCAACATTTGAAAGAAAAAATTTGCATACAGTGTTATTTCTAATTCCCAGTCAAACTGGGAATTCAAAGGACTTTTCGAAACTACTATTGATCATGGTAGAAATTGATACTGTATATAATTCAAGCACATTTCTTGTTTAATATGGTATATGAACAGTGCCTATAATTCAGAAAATGCCAGTTGAAGTGAGAATTTTGATTACTTTTTAATGTATTGTTGGCAGCTAGATCTGGAACAAAGATACGTTAGCAATTATATGAAATGTGAGAAGTTGCTTTCAAGATTCTGATTATCTCTACATTGTCAGCTACACAGCTTAAGATTTTTATTAAGGGAGAAAATCTAGTCCAAGCTTTTAACCTTATTTGTAATAGATGCATTTTAGTGTGCAAGTCTGTGACAAAATTAAATTAAAGATACAGCACCATCTTATGGATATTTCTATGTTTGTGAAAATTGGAACTCAAAAAATCGTATTGTACTTGGAAAGAGAAAGAGGCTCTTGGCAGTGGAAGTGTTGTGCTAGGAGCTCCCTGGATGTGGTGAGGTAAAATGATACAGTGAGCAATGCATGTGCGTGTATGTGTGTGTGCATGTCATACATACACGCCATTCCGCGGCTCTGGTATGTTCGTGGTTGAAAATTAAGCATTATCCTAAGAAGTGAAATAAACAATGGTTATTGCAATGCACGTTGATAAATTTATGCAGTGACTGGCCCGGAATACTGGTAGCCTCTAAAGGAAAAAGCAGAGGACAACTTAAGAATAGTAATATTTTCACAGCCATGAACCACCGCTCGACAGAGCGCTGAGAAATTGAGATGTGACCATAAAACTATTCAATTATCTGCAAAAAAATATGTAACCAACGACAACGTCTCCTTATACCTAACTAGCATTTACTCACCTCCATAAGTGATTTACACCTATCCCTACTGTTCATGTTTTAGCACAGACATTTACCGATAAACCTTTCCCAAGCATCTTTTTAGTTATTTTAATATAAATCTCATAGCCAGCTTAAGGATGTTATAGGGAACATGGTGACTAGAACTCCCTAGTGAATTGTTAAGGAGTAGCTACTTATATATGGCTTAAACCATTATTCACTAGTTTATTCCAGTTACCAAATACAGACCTGAGGCATGTCCACAATTCTAATTAAGAATAAGCACCTAGATACAGTGGTTCTTAGCTTTGGGGTATCTTATATTTCATGATACAAATGTTGGAGTCTTTCCTTAGATAAAGCCCATGGGTATAGTTTAGTTTGTATAAAGCACGAGGTTTCTAGATTCCTAAATTCCCTAGAGTAGAGTTTTAAATAGTATTTTTGACATTATTTTATTTATATTTGCTCATACTTCCGAGGAGCGAACGAAGTATAAACAATCCTCTTGTGATCTCTCTCCTCTCTCTCTGTCTTTCCTCCATCTTATTCCTTCTCCCCCCCCAATGACACACAGAAGCACATGATAACCATACATAAACTCATATATATATATATATATACACTCTCCTATTTAGTTTTCAGTCATCCCCCAACACATTATATAGCAGCCACATCAAAATGGATTTTTATATGTTTATTGTATGTAAGTCATCTTTATGGTACTTGCCTAAAAGTAAGAAGTGAAACTGTAGTGTTGAGCACAGAAGAACAATGTAGACCATTGTCTTTATCCGCTCACATTGTGAAGGCTCTAAAGCCCCGTTACAACTCATGCTCTATACATGTAGATTCTTTGTTCTAAATTTCTAAATTTTCCTTCAGATATAAAATTTGTGCCTGTCTTGGTTTCTTTCCTCTTGCTGTGATGAAATAGTCTGGCTTGGGCGGATGAGGGAAGGAGAGGTTTATTTCTCGGTGCATAGTTCAAGGCATAATCCATCATGGTGAGGAGATCCCTGTAGTGTGAGTTTGGAGCAGCTGGCCACATCAAGTCTGCAGTTAGCAGAGAGAAATGAATGGTATGTGCTAGCTTGCTTTTCCAGAAGGAACTCTTGAGTATGAAATGGTGCCCCTCACACTAGGCTGGGCATCCCACCTCAGTTAATGTAATAAAGGAAATCCACCCATAGCCATGCCATGAGGTCAACTTAACCTAGAGAACCCTTCAATGCAGTTTCCTTCCCAGGAGAGTCTAGATTGTTTTAAAAACAATTAAGATTAATCTTTGACGTTTTTGAGTACAATCATGCAATTCTTTTAGATGAGCACACTAATAAAAAATTATTGAGAAGCTGTAGTTATGTCATGTGTATATTTTCATTTTCATGTCTTTGATGTCAACAGACCCTTTTTTTAGTTTAATATCAGAAAATTAATAAAATTTAGATTTATAATATAATGTTCAAACACCATTCAAAAGTTAAATTATAGCTTTAGCCATATTACGAAAGAGAATTATTTTTTTAAATATTAATTGTATTTATCAATATTATAGAATAACCTCACTATTTAACATGATGCTTTTCAAGGGTCAGATTGAATAAAAGTTAATGAAAAATTAGATATCTGAACATTAACACTATGAAAGAGAACATTTTAGATTCTGTATATCTAAGTATAACAGAATCTACTATATATGCCTATTCAATGTAGAGTAATATCTACTGAACTTGGAGTTCACTAATTTAGCCAGATGTGCCAATTTGCTAGTTCCTGGTTGTTCTACTGTCTCTGTCTCCAGAGTCCTGAGATTATGAGTCTGTTTGTTGGCTTTTACACAGCTCAGATTTCATATTCCTGGATTGCTAGCCTTCAAAGAATCAGTCCAACCCACAAATACGCTATTATGCCTGTTATTTTACACGTGTGCTCAGGATTTAACTCGGGTCCTCATGCTTGTACAGCGAGCACTTTAGCAGCTGAGCCATATCTCTAGCCCTGGAGCTCAGGTTTCCTTTGAGGGAACTGACAGGCAGATGACAGCTTTGTGACTTGGTTTCCAGCCGACATTTCCTCTGAAGTGACCAGACCGAGCTGCCACTTAGTGAAAACACTGATGATATTGCCACCAAAGAGAAAACTCAAGATTTCAAGTGAAAGTTCCAGTCTTGCAAAACTTTTATCTTCCACAGCGTTTGACAGTTCCCCAGTACTGTAATGGTTTGAATGAGAAATGTCCCTCATAGGCTCGCGTATTCTAAAACTCAGTGGTGCTGTTTGGGGAAGTGATGCAGCCCTGCTGGGGAAAGTTCATCACTAGGGGCAGGCTTTGAGAGTCCATAACCTTGCCTCCTCCAGTTCTCCCTCCCTTATCTTGGTTTGTGGTTGAAGATGTGATCTCTCAGCTTCCTGTTCCAGTGGTCTGTTGCCTTGTCTCCCTGCCATTATGGACGCTTCCTCTGACACCATAAAATCAAAGAAAACTTTGCTTTTGTAGCGGCTTTTGGCCACAGTGTTTTGTCACAGTAACAGCAGAATAACTAAAACAACTTCTTCTTTTGAGGTTGGTAGTTAGTGATAAATGTAATTTTTGATGTTTGGAACTATTATTTGGAAGATCTATAATTCAACAAACAAAAATTTTCCAAACAGCACATGGATGTGGTTATAAAATTGTGTATAGGAAAAGGATCCATCGAAGTAGAAGATACAGTGGCAAGTGTTGTGGAATGCCCTTCTGTGAATATGTTTTATTACTATTATTTAATAAAGAAGCTGATTTGGCTGATAGTCAGGCAGAGTAGATCCAGGCAGGAACTCTAAGCAAAGATAAAGGGAAAAAGAAGGGGGAGTCTGGGAGATGTCAGCAGCCGCCAGAGAAGCAAGATGTGAATTAATGCCACAGCCATGTGGTAAAATACAAATAGTAGAAATGGGTTAATTTAAGCTGTAAGAGCTAGTTAATAATAAACGTGAGCTAATGGACAAACAGTTTGTAATTAACATCAAGCCTCAGAGTGTTTATTTGGAAACTGGTAAGTGGGAGAGAAACCTGCACTTACAGATCAGTTGTTAAGTAGTATATATTAAAACAAATGTATTGATATGATTTTATTGCATCTGAACCTAAATAAACTACTACATTACTACGTGATGAGCATTGGTGTAATATCCAAGACGAATATTCATCCTATATTTGTTAACTTTTTGTTGCTGTGATAAAACACCTTGACCAAAGCGACTTTAGGGAGAGAGCTTATTTGGTTTATGGTTCCACAGGGATAAAATTCATGATGGCAGAGCAGAAGCATGGTGACATGCAGCAAGCATGGCAGCAGGAAAAGGAAGTTCACATCTTGTACTGTAA
The DNA here is from genome assembly GCF_000317375.1 of Microtus ochrogaster. Lineage (NCBI taxonomy): Eukaryota > Metazoa > Chordata > Mammalia > Rodentia > Cricetidae > Microtus > Microtus ochrogaster. Next base: position 619,133 of record NW_004949102.1, on the reverse strand, counting down.
GCATAAAGCCGAGAGAGACAGAGAACACTAGGGATGGTGTTAGGCTTTTATACCCCCAAAGCCTGCCCCTAGAGACATCCTTCCTCCAGCAAGAACAAAATTGAAAAGCTGTTAAATAGTACCTTTAGTTCAAATATTTATGTGGGGCATGGTTTTTAATCCATTTGAACCAAAATAAATGTATGGTAACATATAAATTGAGAAATTGATATAAGATTTTAATTCTGTTAAACCAGAAATTAAAGGACTCTGTACTGTGTAAAATAATCCCACTCTTTTCATAAAACCTATTTTGTAAATACAGTATTTTAAATAAAAAGATGCAATTGATGTTATATAGAAGTTGGTTATTGTAATGGTTTATATGGGAATGGCTCCCACAGGCTCATATGTTCGAATATGTGGTCCCAAGTTGGTGGAATTATTTGGAAAGGATTAGGAAATGTGACCTTCTTTGAGGTTTCAAAAGGCCATGCCAATCTCAGTTTGCTCTCTCTGCCTCATGCTTGTAGATCAAGATGTTAGCTCTCAACCGTTCATGCCACCATGCCTTCTCCCCATTATGACTCACCCTCTGAAACCATAAGGTCCCAAATTAAACACTTTCTTTTATAAGTTGCCTTGCTCATGGTGTCTTATCACAAATAGAAAAGTAACAAAGACAATTACTTTTAGATGAATAGTTATTTCCTAATATGAGCAAGACTGAAAATTAATAAAAATCCATATAAATAAAAATTATTGGAGTCATTAATAACTTTTAGCAGTGAAAATGTATCCTGAAATTGAATTTAGTAATATTATTTTTTTCAAGACAGCATTTCTTTGTGTAGCTTTGGTGCCTGCCTTGGAATTAGTTCTAGCTGTTGTAGACCAGGCTGGTCTTAGACTCACAGTGATCAGTCTGCCTCTGCCTCTCAAGTGCTGGGATTAAAGGTAAGCACCACCACGGCCTGGCTGAGTTCATTAATAAATTCTACAGATTAAAGTAAATATAGTAATTATATATTTAAAAACCAAGCATCTTCATTTCCCCATTTGTTGCCATTTTATGAGAATTTTTGGAGAAAATTCTTCACTGCAGTTATTTTTGTGAGAGCTATTGTTTGCATATTACAAGTTGTTTATGATAGTAACATTCTCATCTTAGAAGTGAGACTTGCTTGAGTTCCTAGTCAATCAATGCAATTTTCTCTTTACAGTGTCCTATCGTAGGGCTTAATATAAAATAGGCACTCAATACATGATATTGACTGGCAGAAAATGCATTTAACAACAAAGTCAATATAAGTCAAAAAAAAAAAAAAGAAAAAGAAAGGGAAAAAAGAAAAAGGAAACACCCATGAAGCTGGAGGGGGAAAAATAGATTCTGCCTACTTATTTCTTCATTCATTTTGGAGCAAACTTCCTGAACTTCATCCCTTGTGACAAACCTCTTTCATTGTCTGTGGGTATTCTAACATTTAAAATATGGGTCCCAGAGGTTGCTATCAGTTTCCCTAGAGACCATGATTATACATGTATACGAATCTTCAACTATATGACCCTCCTTAGGACAGTTTTGGCTGCTCAGCACAGTATGTCTCTACCTTCTTATTCTTTCCTTCATTTTCCAATCCAGTTTACTCTTATTTCTTTCCATCAAATTTCTCATAGCATGGAAGAATTAGACACCAACTAGATGGCTATCAATTACTAGTGAATGCTCCCAGATGTGCTGGGAGCAGACCCATGCTAACTTTTTTCTAAGCCATACCTTCTTACAGTACTTATAAAACTTCTAAAATCATAATAAAATGTAACAATGAATGATTGTGAGTTGGTCTGATTGCTTGAAGGCTAACAGTCCAGGAATATGAAATCTGAGCTGTGTAAAATTCAATAAATGTATATAATTCTTTGTTACTTTAGTTTTTTCTTTGTCTAGTTCTATGTCTGAAAGCAAAGCTAATAAGAAAGTGACCCTAATAGCTGTGAAATACTAGATTTTAAATATGCTACATAGTCTTTCAAATATTTTTCCTTATGTTAATCTTCACAAATTCTCTTTAAGTGTGTGTGTATGTTGTGCATGTGTTGTTCACTGGCAATCATTTTATGCTAATCATTTGTACATATCTTCAACAATTATCTGTAAGTTGTTGTATCTCTGAACAATTTCTTCTAGAATTTAAATTCTAACTGAAAGGAAGAAAGAGAAAAATATTAAGATTAAAATGAATCTTTCAGGAGGATTATAGACCCATAAATGGTCACCTCAAAGTTTAAAAAATGTTGATAATTTTCATTTTACCTTTGTAAGTGTGTTCTTTTTATGAGTTGGACTGTACTTTGACACTTTCCTTATAAATATTACAAAATGAGTCCTCCATTCAGCATGAAAAATGTTGCTTTTTAATGTAAAATAATTTTAATTCCAGGTACATGACATAACACGATAAAACATCCACTTTGAAATCGCTTAAGAAAATTTTGATAATTTTTTTCTCTAACACCACAGATAACATAATTATTTGTTCTGTTCTCATATCTGTTTCATATAAATCTTATTAGAGGGTATATTCAGTGTCCTCAGAATGGTACATATTCTATTCAAGGAAAAAAATGCTTTTTATCTGTGACTGAAAGAGTTAAGTCTTTCATTTCATATCAAGCACCAGACAGCTTAGCACAGAACTGCCCACCTACAGGTATTCAGATCACATACCTACTTAAATATCATTGCCAAAACACATTTTATGTTTTATGACTGTTCATCCATCTTTCCTTAGCATTTGAGGTGTTTCATTAAAAAGCTGTATAACTTCAATTTGTTTTCATGCTCACCTTTACCAAAGCAAAAATAAATCACCAAATAACCCAAGTATATTGCATGCATTTGTGAAATGGTACAAACCAATCATAGTTTTATGTTGTGCGCCACATAGTCAATTCTTCAGAGCATCAAATAGCATGCTATTGACCTGAAAAGGTAATATGTTAGGGGGGAATGTAGCAACAGCTCAATTAAAAGCAAAAATAGAAAAAATTAATTAAAATTATTAACAGTAAATTAACTAATAACGACTGGAAATTAATTTCAGATACCTTTTTTATTCCCACCACCCTGTGAGTAGAGGGCAGCCAAGAATGCTCACATCTTCATCTCTCATTTCCTCCTGACCTCACTCCTGCTGGACCTTACCTGTCACATCTGTGACTTCAATTACCACCCACGTGCTGAAGGTCTGCTTATCTGGATTAAACAGTTTACATTTGTAATGATGCCTACGATTTCTCTGATATGTAACATAAAACCATCAAAGAGTTGATGGGTTCAATTTTACTAGTCTCCTGAAAATCCATATTTCAATATCGACTATTAATGGAGTTACTCTATTCTTGGATATGTACCCTATCCGTAGTCCTCTTCTTGAGTGCCTCATAAGTAATTCATTGATTTCTCCATGTCTTTCTTTTGCCAGTTCAATTATGTACATTCTTTGTACATTACAGTGTCTCATCATGATGTTCTCTTACACGTAAATCATGTGCTTTCCTCTAATTCACTCTCCATTAACTTAGCTGCCTCTTCATCCCCTCCCAAATACTACTGTTCCCAAATAGTATCCCCTCTGCTTTCAAGTCGTTTTCTTCACAGAGTCTGAAATCATACTAGAGCAAACATGTGCTATTTGATTTTTTTTGGGGGGGGGTCTTGTCTTACTTTATTAACGTGATGATCATCTTTTAGTATTTCGTAGGGTTTCCTTCCCTCCCCTCTTAAGTTTGAGCACTCACCATCTCTCCTAGACTTTTTAAAGTTATCTTTTCATGGCGGCTTGTTTCTGGTTTCAGTGCCACCACATTACTTGATATTAAGTCTTAAAAAAATTAAAATAAAACAACTTAGTTACTTATTTAGATAGACAAGCTCTCCTGTAGCCCACATTGGTTTCAAGCTCCCTAGGCAGACAAGTGTGATCTTGAACTTGTAAGCCTCCATCTTTAGAGTGCTGGAATCATATTCATACAATATTATTTCTGACAATGTGGTATTAGAGATCAACCCTAGGGCTTTCTGTATGCTAGGGAAGTACTTTTTCACTGAAGCCCTGTCCTGTCAAGCCCTTGTATGGCTTGGGTCCTCGAATTGTTCCTGGGGTGAGAAGAAAAGACAAAGACAGATACAGAGAAATTCTGGGATCTGATTAACTGGGCTTTTTGATTGAGAAGCTGCAGTTCCCTGGAGGCTCGGTATATTACTATATACCATTGAATGTGGGTGGGGGCATTTTTGCATACACCTGGACAAGGAAGCAGGGCTTACAGTGTAAAGCAAGATGAAGGAGGCAAGAACAGTCTCTGTAGGGAAGCAGTACCCAGGCTATAAACATCCTGGGATGGGGGCAGGGGGAACCTACAAAAGACATATTCTACATATATGATCAACATCCACACGTGGACACGAGGCTGCAATTTCTCTGAAATGGGGCTGAGGCGTTAGGGTCCTTGACATGGCTGTGCCCCTGTTTAACACCACAGTTGCTCAGGGCTTCACTCACTCAGGACTTCCTCTGCCCTCCCTCTTTCTTATTTCTTAAGCTTCAGAATGGATATTCATCATAGTTTAGGGGGAGGTTTGCTGTAATGCTCAACACCGGATTGTATGGGATGGAAAGAGGGAAGACTATACTATGCCCAGCAGAAACAAAGGGAATGATTTAGCAAGTTAAAGAGACTGAAGTCTTGTTTGTTTTTGTAATATTAGCAGGAGGAAATAATCAAGGACGTGGTAACAGAATTTGGTATCATCCATGCTATCATCACCGCGGGTCCAAACACCAGGGGCCTCTGATCGCAGCCTACTCTGCTGACCAATCATGCGGGCTCACCACCTGGAGTCTGCCACCTGAGCTTTGTTTGTATTTTGCCAATTGTAATATGATAGCAATTAAACTGAAAACAAAAAAATAGGAATTCGCTTGCTTCCCTCAGCCATGTATACCACCCAATTTCTAATTTGTTTATCTCGTTATTTATTTTCTCAGGTAGACATCCATCACCCCCTTCCCTGGACACCAAGGGCATGCCTCCCGAACGCAGACCAAGAGCCCATTAAGCTGCATTGCCTCCACCCTCCTTCTGTGGTTTCTCAAAATATCAACTAAAGCACCAACATTTAATTACTGATCTGTCTTAGTTGTTTTTCTATTGCTTCGAGGAGACACCATATTGGAGGCCTAGAATTCAGAGGGTGAGCCCAAGACCATTGTGGTGGGGAGCATGGCTGCAGGTAGGCATGGTGCAGGAGCAGTAGCTGAGAGCTTACATCCTGATTCACAAGCAGGAGACAGGGAGTGATACATTGGGGATGGGCTTTGGAAGCCTTAGTGTCCACGCCCAGGGGCACCACCTCCAACAAGACCACAACTCCTAATCCTTCCGCAAAGAGCTCCACCAACCGGGGAACAAGGATTCCAACATCTGAGCCCATGGTGGCTGTTCTCATTCAAACCACCACACAGTCTATCTCCACATTTTTCTTATCTCCAAATCCTAACACACAACTGCCTGCATTTAGATTCTACCTGTTCTATGTTTTACGCCCTATGAACTTATACGTGCACCCTCTATTCCTTTATTTGCTCTTTACCCTTCTTTCTTTCCTTTTTTATTGTATTTGAATATTCAAATTATGCCCCTTCTCTTCATCTTCACGGAGAAAACACTGTACATGCTTTTTTTTTTAAAAAAAAAAATTACAAGTTTTCCCTTGGGATCTCCAAAGCTTCAAGATTTTTGACTTCTAATATGTTTAATAGGAAGAAATCCTATTGAATCAAGACGAAAGAAAATTATGAGTTATCAAACCAAGACATAGTAGTAACTAATAAAATTGAAATATATACTTTGAATAGAAAGTAAAGGAAGACTATATTAAAGCTGTACTCTTATGTCTTTAGGAATTGTGTCCCTATTTTAATATGCACCACATTTTAATACACTGATTTACAATCAAAGGAAATTACAATAGAAAAGACCACAGCTAGAAATAAAAGTTCATATTGAGTCTTTATCACTAGCTTCCATCGTTGCACTATAGAAGTAAAGATAATGCATGTAGAGTTTAAAGCAAAATCTGGCACAAACGGTGATCATCAGAATACTGTCACCTACCTGCCTAAGGGGGTTACTTTGATAAATAGCCTCACAGAATTTTGCAAACTGCACGAAATCAGGCCCTAAATAAAATGCTTAAGATTTCCACTAATTGTCTACCTTGTCCAAGACAAAAAGTCTTTAAATTCATCAATTTTAAGCGATATTTTTCCTTAGCATCGATCATCAGCTAGCAGGCAGGCCTTTGGTAAAGACCTTCTATTATTAAGGGACCAGATAAGGGTTAACAAATAGAGAAGGCTCCCTAGGAGTAAAATGTTTCCTTTTTCCTTCAACGAGGGAGAACATCCTCAGACGCAGAAAAAACATCTGTGTATCTAACTACCAAATGGCCTGGGTCACCCAAAACTGCTCCTTGGTCACTGGATGGAGAAGCTCAAAGCTGGTGGCGGCTGCTTCATTTTTTTCCTTTGCTACTTCCCCTGAGATCTGCACCCTCCTGGCCAGAGTGGCCACTGCACATTGTTCCTTGTGTTGAATGCCTGTTTTGCATATTTCTTCTGTCTGGGTTCAGGACACAAGTTACAGAAAGACAGAAAGAAACTGCTAGGCAGTTTTGGCACTGAGAATTCTGCACAGATACAGGCTTCAGGTGCAGCTACAACTACGAGACGCCCACTTGAGGCCAGGAAACAGAGAGGCTGCCTGTGGTGTGCCGCAGCTTGTGTCTAGCTGGGCACCTGGTCGGCTCTCAGATGTTTGCTGAATGTCTGTCCACCCAATACACCCTGTTTTGGGTCAATCCTATCTCAACCTAGGAAACAACTGAGCTGTTTTTGTTCTGAATCTGAGTATCAGTTCACAAATACAAAATTTAACATGCTCATGGGTTTGCAAGAAAGAAGAATATATACCAGTTTAAATGACCTCCCCCCACCCCCCAACTGTTCTTTTAACGCATATGCTGTGACGTTTACAATTTGGACTTCTCGCAGCGTGTCCCATTGCAGTGGAGAAGGGCAAGAGACTTATTTCGAGTCTCCTGGTAAGAATACTTCGAGGTGGAGGGCAGGGACTCACTTTTCAGCACTCGGGTTTCACGAAGGCTATCAGAACCGGGTCCCAGCAACTCCGGACCTCTTTCTCTCTTGTCTTCCTGGGGTACTGCCTTCTCTACCCCTATCCCACCACCAGGTCCACAGAAAGCCTGCAGGATGACGGATATTCGGGGGTAGGGGTCGTAAGGGCTCTGAACCTTCCGCCCCTTGCAAACTGCGCGCTCCGGGGACACCAGGCACACCCGCCTGGCCCAGGCGGTGGCGGCGGCGCGCGCACGCGCACTCCGCGGCCCCGCGGCCGCTCCTCGACATTCCATTCCACGTGTTGCTTTGGAGGCGCCACAGGTTCCTCACCTGCGCGGGCTGCGGGGGGTCGGCGGTGGGGCTGGGGGGCCCGCGCGGGCTGGCGGACCTGGGCTGGGCGAGCGCTCCCCGGGCGCCCCGAGCGGCCCCGCGCTAACTCCGCCTCTCGCCTCCCGCGGCTCCGCTCGCCCGCCCCGCGTCCTGGCCGCGGCAAACACTCGGGCGCCGAACTCGACGTGTCCGGAAAGCCCGGGCCACTTTCCCTTTCGTTCTGCGGCCGCCGCGCACGGACTCAAGCTCCCGCGGACCCGCGGGGACAGCTGCGCTCGGCGAGGAGCCCAGGAGCCCCAGCCAGCACCATGCTCGACCCGTCTTCCAGCGAGGAGGAGTCGGACGAGGGGCTGGAGGAGGAGAGCCGCGAGGTGCTGGTGGCGCCGGGTGGCTCCCAGCGAGCACCGCCGGCCACGGCTCGGGAAGGGCGGCGGGACGCTCCGGGGCGCTCCGGAGGTGGCGGCGGCGGCGGAGCTGCTAGACCCGTGAGCCCGAGTCCCTCGGTGCTCAGCGAGGGGCGAGATGAGCCCGAGCGGCAGCTGGACGAGGAGCAGGAGCGGCGCATCCGCCTGCAGCTGTACGTCTTCGTGGTGAGGTGCATCGCGTACCCATTCAATGCCAAGCAGCCCACCGACATGGCCCGGAGGCAGCAGAAGGTGAGTGGCGGGACAGGGAGCCTCCTGCGGCTACTTCTCCCCTCAGGGATTTTTCTTAGGAGAGCTCTCGGGCACCTGCAGCCACCCTTCTGCGAGGGGCCGGGACACTATTTTAGGCAGTCTTTGAGGGGTGTCTAGGGCAGGAGGGAGCGCTTTGGTCTTTAACCTCGGTGGGAGCTGGTCAGAACTGGCCTGAACTGGCAGGGACTGACAGGGGCTATCAGCTTCACCTCACCATCCGCAAGACGTGGACGGAACAGCTGACCGCACCTTGCAGGCCCTGCAGTAATTGCACCTGGGCAGGTTAGGTTGGGACAGGGTTAGATGCAACTCCCAACAACTTTAATTTGGGTTGCTGTGGGGGTGCATGGAGCAGGGTTTTGCCTGGAGCATGTAGCTAGGTGAAGCAGATGGAGCATGGACACTTTCCCATTACAGAGAAATCTCCTCGCAGGCGAAGGACTATACATGTTCTTTGGTGAATTAAAAGCAAAGTTACATTGCTCCGTTTCCTGTGCTGCCAAACAAGCAGGGCGTAGCATTCAAACATCGTGGAAGGTAGTCACCCAGAATGACTGTGGGTAAGTAATTCCAGACCATGGCAGGTGTAATGAAGTCCACCAGTGATGCTATCTGGACTAGAGCAAATGCTTAGCCAATGGCTCTTTCCCCCACACTTAAAGAAGTTCTATCAGATGAAATGGCTACCTTGATTAGTTTGAAAACAGGACCCTAGGAGTCTGACGTTCTGTACCATACACAAAGGGACTGAAATCGTCTTCATTGGCCAAATGTGTGCATTAGAAACTGTCTCGGAAACCTTTTAATGGAATGCTGAACTTGGAAGGTTCTGAAGAATCTGTAAGCGTCCCCTTAGCTTGTGACATTCATGGGGACCCAGCGACCCCAGAGCTTGCAGAAAGCATACCTACATGTACAGTCCTTTTTTGTTTTTCTGAAATAGTAACTTCAGCACGGGAACCTTTTCTTTCAGAACCTTTTGAATTGACTTTTAAAATAAAACCGTAGTCCAGAGAAAGTAGTGTCCTATGACGTCCCACTCACCCGTGCCTCTGACCGCAACCCTCCTGTCCACATTTATCCAAACTTTGTTTTTATATTATTATTATTATTATTATTATTATTATTATTATTATTATTATTATTATTATTGGAGTCTGCCTGACATGTTAAAAGCTGTGCATAGTTACTGGGTGCAACTCACTGAGTTCGAGGCTAGGTGGAGAACTATGAATTTGCCTGAGGTTAACGATACTGTATTACATATTTAAAAAGCATTCTTCCTAACTTTGAAAAATCAGAAGCAGGTGAGCTATACTGAAACTATGATCTCCTTGAGTACCTTTGCCGCATTCTTTTACTGTTGAAGGCTAATCCCAGCAGCCCTTCAGGTAGCCCAACACTCTAGGGAGTTCACAGAACGTCGGATTGATAGAGACCTAACCAGTTCTAGGCCATCTCCTCATGCATTGGAGAGAAGTAGGTCAGAGGATCATTTTCTAGCACCAAGCCACTGGGCATGATGAAAGCTGCCATTCCCCAGCGGAAGGGTGAATGCCCTGCAGCGTGGCAAGCCTGCTGCTCCGCTCCTACATGAGGCCGTAGATCCTCATGTGCTGCTTGGGTTGAGTCTGTATTACCTGTGTAGGTCCTGCAAGTGCCAATCTCCGTAGTCCTCTTAAACTAAGCATGGGTTTTCTCCGTTGTGGTAGGAGTCCATACAGGGTACATGAGCATCATCCAGTGTCTAGTTTCACCTTTCACATTCCATTTAGCTTAGCTTTAGTGTGCTCATATGTACAAATTATTATCTGGTAAAAATGAAGAGGCCATCTGTATTTGGAGTGGTTTCCTTTAGACTCCTAATGAGGAAAGTCATTTACCAACTGGCTCGTTTCTACTGTGGATACTTGTTGCAGTTTGTTAAGGAAGGGACTCTCCCTTGTTTGGTCAAATAATGCAGCTCTCCTGGCTCTTCCTGTTTGAACAGAATGTTTCTCTAGCAGTTATTTGAATTGGCAGACAGGTGTACTCACAATGCTACTGAGGAAACTGTTGATGTAATGTCACTCAGTCATTACTAAAATAAACACAGTTTCACGAAAGGAGAAAAGCGCTGCATACATTCTATGCAAAATATTTGGAATGCTTAGACTTTTTCTTTTTAAATATTGAGAACCTCAAGCATAATCAGATGAACTTTAGTATTTATATTTTAATGGGGAAGTCCTAAACGTTTACCTTATTCAGAAGCTCCTCCACCTTCCTTCCTTCCTTCCTTCCTTCCTTCCTTCCTTCCTTCCTTCCTTCCTTCCTTCCTTTCTTTCTTTTTAAGACATGCTGATTGCTAAAGGGAGCTGGAGCAATTCTTGGCAGTCAGGTTTCCTCCTAGGAAAAATAAAATGGGAATTTAACTGTGTTCATGTGAATTTGATGCACAAGCCAACAATTAATGCCAAAGCTTACTTTAAGTCTTGAATTATACAGTTGGGTTTTTATAAAAGAAGTAACATGAAGATTGCACAGTCACTAATCCATTGTATACTTTCCTTCTTCATCTTTGTAGTCAGACAGGTAATAAAACGGTTTTTCCACTGCTCTCTCACTTCTCCCGACTTTGAGAACTGAGAGGAGCAGAAATTGAGGTCTGAAAGGGTCCTCATCCTGTGACTGAAGAAAATGAACTACAGAGATAAGAACCTTACCCCGGAGGCCACGACTTAGGTTTGCAGTCAAAGCCTCTCACTGGTAGGGCTATTTGGCTTTTAGCAACAGAGCTGAGCTACAGGGTTTGTTTGGTTCCCCCGTTTTTTCACTTGTCTAAAATGTCCCACAGAACTCGTAAGAGGCTGTGTCTGTGAGCTCTTTGAGAATGTTAAAGAGTAGTAAACTCCCTTCAGTGGAAATATGTGTGCTGTGGTTTTGACTAGCACACATCAACACAGAGGAGTAACAGCTGACGCTTTTCAGGAATGGCGGTGACTCTTGCGGCTTTTACAGAAAATCTTGGAGTAGATTTTGGTTTGTTTCTGCGACAGAGCACTGTCTCAGGTGGTCCCACTGCCTCAGCGGATATATGCATGGTTATATGCGTGACAGGCATGTGTGGTGACGAACAGCCACCATGAAATGGCTTCAGCAGTAAACACTGCTTGATACCACCACGTGTTTATTGACTTGATTGTATTTGTTCCGTTATAGAACTATCAATAATTACGACCATTGGGTAGTTCTAGATGGTTGAAGGAGAGATCAATGTTATAGCTAGAAAAAACAGTAAATAAAACAAACAAAGAATCTTCAAGCAAATCACACATATTTAATAAGGTCTGTCTTCACCTGTCATACATGTAAAAAATGTTGAGAACCTAGGGGAAAAAGTAACAAATGGGGTCCTTAGTGGTTACAAGTTGGGGAGTCTAAGACAAGCCCTTTGGCCACCATGGAAGGCTATTCACAGATGTGTTTCTGCTGTTAAGTCTGTATTCACAACTATTTACAGGGAACACTGTTTGAAGAGATGGTAGCTTGGATCAAGCAGGAACTGGAAGATTGTGCTCAGCCATTTCACGGTTATTTTTGTTTTTATTATTGGATATAACATGTTGAGAAAATGGCCCACTCTTGTTTTTAACTAGAAATAAGGAAAGGGGGATTTCAAAGATGAAAATGTTACCTGATAACTTTGCGCATGACTTCTATGCCTGTGTTCATCCATTGCTAATTGCATTGCCATTGAAATGATACACAGTGCATTTTATGAAATAAACCTTTTGTAAATCATTTCTTAGCATTTTGCATAGCCTTTGATAGTTCTAAGTTTGAGAAATTTATATTAAAAAGCTGCAGAAATTTCTTCGGTAGCACTGATTTGCAGGACTGTGTTGAGGAAATACAATATTGGATGAGGTTATTTGCCCATCTTTCATTTGAATTTTGTAGTTCAGAGAAAACATCCACAATCTGATAATCCATAAGCCTAAATGCTCAGAAATCTTAAACTTTTTTTTAGTGATTTATAAGTGGATTCTTTCATATCTTGCTTCATTTGATAAGTCATGGTTACAAACTAAAAAGGTTGTCAGCAATTACTTTTGGCCTATGTTTATAAGGCGAGCAGAAAACATGAATACATTTTGTGTTTACGCTTGAGTCCCATCCCCAAGATACGATGTAATATGTATGCAAATTTTTCAAAATCCCAAATCTGCAACCCTTTTAGCTCCATGCTCTTCAGATAGGCATATTCAACTTATTCAAAATGACCACTTTTATCTCTTTGGAAACAGGTGGCCTTTCTGTATTTATTTATTTTTGGTCTTCTGGTAACAGGCTCAGGGAAGCCAGCTTTGTTAGAAATAAATAATAGGTTTCCAAGTGCCGAGAGGGCATCTTTCTTTTGTGTGGCACCTTGTGGCCTGAGTGATGTGTTGCCTTACTTTTGAGGCTTGAGTTACAGTTGTGAACTGATACTGTATATAAGTATACTGTATACATAACATACACAGTGCATGGCATACGAAATCTAGTAAATGTTTGGTCTGCACAAGCCTCAGATTTAGTGTATGTCTCAAATAATTAGTAAGATCTAGAATGGAGGAAAGATACCATAAAAGGGAAGTATAAAGATCTTCTAGTTTTCTGCGGAACTCGTACCCTTCAACATGATTTGAGACCTGTAAGTGTCCTGAAGGAAGCTCTGAAAACAGAAATCTCTATTGACTTAGAACAACTGACTTCATAGAAACCTTCTCAGTGCCGTTGTCAAACCCGAGGGACAAGAAAGCAGTGACGAACCCTGGCAATCCGCCTTTCTCTTTTGCCTGTAGTTTCCAGTAGATCTGGTGCTATTCTAACAGAGCCCGAATCATTCATCCTTCGTGCTCCTTTGGTTGTAGTATGGTGTGGGGGCAAATACCAAAGGGATGGGTTACACTGTTTGATGCTTTTAATAATAGGGAATGCCTTGTCCTCTGGGGATCCAGTGGGAAACCACACATTAAGGAAAAACCTCAGGCGGGACTTGAAATGGTATCTCAGAGAAAAATGCCTATTGCTTTAGCTGATTCATCTAACCCTCCACAGGGTGTCCGGGTACCACAGCCGCAGCGCTTAATTTGCTAGAATGAGTTGTGCTAATGAGAACTCAAATGGATTAAGTGGTATTGGAGCCCCTCTCTTTCAAAAATGTAATCATCCTTTATTTGGATGTTTGAAGACTGCTTGTAAAGTGAAATAAAGTATTGGGATTGTGTTTTACCTCTTCGGTCTCCTTTTTCTTTTAAGAGTTTCGTGTGTTTGTTGTACTCTCAGAAAATAAGCAGCCAAGTCTCACTATAAGGTCATTGAAGTATTTCCAAAGAAAATGGAGAAAACTGGGCCCTCTGGATAGGTCAGCAGGTAAAGATACCTGTCAGTGAGCCTGACGGTCTGAGTTAACTCCCTGGGACCCACATGGAGAAGTGATCCTTGCATCTCTACACATGTAACTTGACATGTGTGCACACGTGTGTGCGTGTCCCCATTCCAATCCAAACTAAGTAAATAAAAATGAACTTTAAAGACTGAGGAAGGTGACTCCCAGGTTACGAAATATGGAAAAGGGAATCACACTTTGGGGCAGCCCACTTGAATTCTTGTACATATTTTTTTTATGAAGTTCCAATCGATTGAGACTTTTCCCCCAGTGGGATCTATTAAGATATTGTACTCACATGGTATTGTCATCATCAGGGAGAACCTCATGATTGCAAGTCCTAGGTGCATTGGTGGCAAGGTGATGCATTCTTTAGAGTGAAGACTAGTCAAGTATCAAATGGTGGAGTTGTCCAAAATAATTAACATTTTTCTTATAGCCCCTGCATATTGGTTAAAGATTTATTTATTATCTCCTTAAGGAATATCTATGATTCTCCTCTTTGACTGCATATTTCTAGTCACCTTGAGAGCTTTAAAAAAAATCCCATTATCCAGGTGATACTGCAGACTAATTAAATTAGTCTCAGAGATTGGGCAGGTAGTCTTTAGGCTTCCCTGGTGAATTCAGTGTGCAGCCAAGGTTGAGAACTACTGTCCTAAAGAGAGCTACAGAAAAAATGGTTTATTTTCACTTAGTCAAGGTGAAAGTATTTGTAATTAATCAGAATACTGTATGGAAGTGGGTATTCTGTTGGAGTGGGAGGTCCTTCTGTCTATGTGTTGCTTTTATTGTTTAATGAATAAAGAAACTGGCTTGGCCTATAGCAAGGTAGAAGGAAGGCAGAGTCAAAGAGAAGCCATGGAGCCACAGCCAGAGTCAGACATGCTGAAACTTTGCCGGTAAGCCACTGCCACATGGCGATACACAGATTAATGGAGATGGGTTAAATTAACATGTAAGAGTTAGCCAATAAGAAACTAGAGCAAATGGGCCAAGCAGTGATTTAAATAATACAGTGATTATTTTGGGGCTGAGTAGCCAGGAACCAACAAGCAGCTCACTCTCTCCTCCTACATTCTTTACTAAGTAAAAAGCAACACCAACAAAAAGGGCATCTAAATAATATGGAATTCTTTGAGTTAGTACAATGGGAAAGACGGTACAGTAATTTAGACTTTTGAAGTCTTTAAATAGGTTTTATTATGGTTGATAAATTGTATTAGCAGCTACAATTTATTACAGAACTATAAAGAGATCACTAACAACAACATAAAATGAATAATGGAAACAGAGTTGTGAAGTAAGCTTAATTGTTATTTTTCTTTCCCAGTGACATTGAGAAGAAAATTGTCATGAAATCTCAGTGGTGGAGTTGATGTCAAGTGATGCCTAAAAGAGTAAACTTCACAGAAGTCTTCTGTAAAACAGTGTAGTGCGTTTCAGTCATGCATATATGTTTCTCAAAACAATTGTACCTTACCTGACTCAAGTGAGTCATATCAACAACCTTCATAGCACGATAACCCTAGGTTGAAGTAGTGGCTTTACACACCTTGGTGGTAACCAACAGCTCTCTAATTGGACTTAAGACCTGCTCAAAAAGAGGGTGATCATGCCTCCTGCCGGAAACTTGGCTAACTACCCAGTGAAGTCATGGCTATTGGAATAGAACCTACTACCACTAATTTAGTAAAGCAGAATTAGGTCTGAACAACAGTCTCTCAGCATTTGTCTTTATACCCACAGATAAGTGTTGTCCTCACCCCTCATCAAGGAATCTTCTCTTTGCATCAGGTAGAGACCACTACAGAAAACCACAGCCAATCAAAATGCATGGTCGAGGGCCTAGTCCCAATGGATACATTTACAAAACACTCCCATACCTAAGGCTCAGGGAACATTGTGGAAGAGGGGCAGGAAGCCTTTAAGAGCCAAATAACCAGGTAGTTTGCTGTAAGATTGTCTCCTAGTAATATCAGAAGCTACACCCAACAGGTAAAGACACTTGCTACATAAAATCTCACCAACATGACTGCCTAAAAATGAGCTAAACCAGAACAGTACCAGTGCACGTGCCAAAGTGGATGTTAAAAAGTCCAAGAGCTCTTACCTTTAGATAACAGGAAAGCCGAGGGCAGAGGCTCATCAATTGGTTGTCTAGAGCCAAGTGGCCAGTCCTGGAAACATACATACAAGTAACATTATGTGGACTGATCAGGTTATATTGAGGAACATGTATGTATATACGTTATATATGCGTTAAATAACAATTAGTAAAAAAGAGGCCATGCATTTGAAGGAGAGCAGGAGGTGTATATGGGGACCTTTTGAGAAAGGAAAGGAAAGGAGAGAGATTGTAATTTACGTTAGAATCTCAAAAATAAAAATAATGAAATAAAATTTGCCTGTCTTCTATACTCAGAAAAGTATATTATAGAAGATATTCTCAAGTGATTCTTATGAAATAAAATCATTAGAAACATTTAGAGAAAGATTTAAGAGTGAATTCATGTTTTCCTACCATATCCTAGCTTCTGACTTTCTAGGTAGACATTAATCAGAAGCCCCTGTTTTTCCTTGAATGTAGTAGTTGGGTAACCATTGATTTGCATTTGGAAAACTTATGCTGTAAACATCATGGGGGCTGAAGTTACAGCTCTGGGTGAACCTGTTGCTTTGCATGCATAAGGCTGTAGGTTCAATTCCCAGCAGAGATGAGGGGGGAGAGACAACATCAACACACAACAAAAGAAGCCAAAAAAAAAAAAATCACAAATGTCTACTTTGGTTATGTAAATGTTATGGTAAAGCTTTGTAAACTCTTTGGTTTAAATATGCTTTCATTATGTAACCTTCAAGTTGGTGATGAGTTTCTACAAAGGAAATATTACTGGGGCAAAAGGTCTAAATGACTTAAAGGCTATTTAGGCTAATCATATCATCATAATTCTGCGAAGAAATTTAATTTGGTCTTTTCTGATTACATGTGGTGATGACTCCCCACCCCCTGTGGTCTAATACTCTTTCCTATCTTTTTTCTACTGAGTTTTGGTTTTGCCTACTATTAAGACATGCACTAGAGATGGCATTCCTCCATGTGGGATATTCCTATCATCTGCCTTTAACTTCATTTTTGGGTAGATTTGCATTGATATTTTCCTTAATGGCCCATTCCTCAGTCATGCTCAGTTACTCACTGAAATAAAAGTTGAAGGTAAGTTAGATTTCCCCCGCTTTTTTCCCTCCAGAAAACAGCTATGCTGTCTTTACAGCCTTAATTTTGATTAAGCCCTCCTTTGATCACTAAAACCTTAAGGACTAGTTAATCATACTAATTGTTTCATTAATTTTTCTTAAACCATTTATTCAGTTGTTACAATGTGAGTTTTACATTATCTAGTGCTCTGAGTACATTATAAAATATAAAATAAATGGAAATCCTTTCTTCATTTAATGATAAAAATATATATAATTTATGTATTTCTCTTTTCATGTTAATTATTTTAATATATTAATGTAGCTTTTCCTGTTCACAGAGCCAACTAATTTTGATGAAAAGTTGCTATGTATTTTAATTTCTGGTAGTGTTTTTACTTCTTTGTCAAAAGTTCCTTACCTTCCATGTTCCCCCCTTCCTTCCTGACTTTCTCCAGTTGCTATTCTCTGCATAAACACATCTCATCTCAGTGGGTCCTGGCTGCTTCATTTGCTCCTGTGATTAAATGAGATGCTGGGTGTAGCATATTTAGGGTATTGAAAGCTAGTATCTATTCCATTTGGAGTGCTGTCATTTTAAACTCAGTCTAATTAAGCCTTTTTGGGAACTATGCTTGCATTATATCCAGTCTTCTAGGAGCTCAGTCTACGCCATTTTCCTCAATCTTCATGTTTTTTTGTAATATTTTGAAATTTTGATTTTATGGAGGCCTCAAATTTATAATTATGGTGATATTTTGAGTGTCTTATACTTTGTTGTTATTATTGTAGCCTGTAATTCTCCATAATTTATTTATCTAATTATGGGGAAGTGGGGAGCTCTTTAATTTTTAATGCTCTAACTAGTCATATTGATTGTACATATTGACGGCTCACAGTTGATTCCTTTAATATTGATCTTTCTGGGTCTCTGTCTGGCAGGGCAAAATGGTGTTGATGGGGGTGTGCTTGCCGTGTGCAGTAGCTGGCCCTCGTCCGTTTTACATCTCATTGGCCAGAGTGCTAGGACTGGTTACCAGCCTACTCTCTGTGGCTCTGCTAGGGAGGGCTTCATGTAGTTTACCAGTGAGTGTACTGCTGGCTAAAATTTTAGGATAGATACCCTTTATTCTAAATATTTCATTTTTATTACATTAATAAGACAAAACATTCAAAATTGATTTTGAATGCTATAAAATTTCTTTTTTCTTATATATAGAGACTGTGGATTGCTTCTGTTTGGTTTATATGTGTCAGATTACATATTTTCCATGAAATCAAATCTTCAATTCCTAGGTAATTTCTACCTGTAGAGGATTTGATTTTGAGTTTGGTATACTTTTATTTTTTGTTTTTATACTTATGTTCTTAAGAGAAAGGTCTATCATTTTCTATTTTACAGTCATAAGTTTGGGAGAAATAGCGATGGGCAATGAGACACATTTCATTGTATGTGTGCTCTCAAGTAATGTCTTTTAGGGTGAAAATGCTCTAATAATTGCATTATCCACATCCAGAACCCACTGAAGATTTTTGTCTTTCTTTTTTCCTAATTAGATTTCTTCTCAGTTCCAGATTCAAATATGGTAATTGCCCATTTTTATCAAATTGGCCATTTCTAGAATTTCAAAGTGTGTTACCATAGAGTTGAACTTGTTTTTCACTTGCTTTCTTTCCTCTGCCTCCTTCTCTTCTTCTTCTGGCAGACTCTCAATACGTCACCACGGCTGATAGGAAACTTAGGTTTGTCTTGATCTCACAGAGATTGGCCTGCTTCTGCATCTGGTGCTGGGTTGCAAAGGTTATAGATGTGCACTGCCGGATGGGCTTTATTTATTATTTTTAAATTTTGTAACGGCGTAAATAAATGCAGGCAGGTTGTAAAGAATATATACAGCTTTAATGAAGAAATAAACTTACAGGACCAAGGTTCCCGCGGAGCACAGGAAGCAGAAGGGGCGCGCGGGCTCCCGCTTGCCCGATTTATAAGTAAACATTCGCCCGAGGCAAGCCCGCCCCCTAAGGGGCTGGCTTAACCCTACAAAATTTATTTTTATGGATATGGAAGTTTTGTCTGCTTAGGTCAGAAAAGGGCATTGGATTTACAGACTGCCTTGAGCTGCCCATGTGGGGTGCCGGGAATTGAATTTGTAAGAGCAGCCAGTGCTCTTAAACACCGCACCATCTCTCCGGTCCCACTGTTAAAAACCCATGTTTCCTCTTTGAAAATGCTAATTGAGTGGTGGAACTGTCTCCATTGGTAAAATGCTTGCCACACAAGCGTGAGGACCTGAATCATGATCCTTGGTATCCATGTCAAGACCGGATGTGGTAGGTGATGGCACCCACCCATAATTCCATTGCTTCGGAGGCAGAGTCAGGGAGATCAGTGGGATTTCTTGCCTCATTCTAGCCAAATTGCTCAGCTTAAGGTTTAATGAAAGACCCTCTCTCAAGAAATAAGTGGGGACACTGGAATTGGTTGTAGCCTCCACATGTAACTGTATATATGTATATACATATATATATATATATATACACACACACACACACACACACACACACACACACACACATTCATGAACTTGTACACAGCACATGCATACACAAAATGAAAATAAACATTGACGAAGGGGTTGAGAGTGACTAGACCTTTCACAGCCCAGTTGTGTTTGATTCAAAGACATAGCGTGTCAGATACTGATAATCAGCAACCCAAAGACAAGTCTGGGACGGTGACTCTGGACTCTAGTGGCAGGATGCAAAGCTTAAGGTCATATTTATTAAGAGTTACAGAGAAGTGAGTAGTTGAGGAAAAAAAGAGAATAAGAGAAATCTGGATAATGGAAGAGGTGCTGATAAAACAAATGCCTTTGAACTCCGTTGTCTAGAGTTTTCGTAGGGCCGTGGCAGAAACTGGACAAAAGCTAAGGGACTCTCTAGTGATACTGACTAATTCCTTGAGCTCTCAGTTTTGTAGCCATGGGAAGGCTGTGTACATGTCACCCTGTTTCCAATAGCTAGATGGTTGTGCCGGGCAGTTGAAGCTCTTCCTCTGTCCATCTCTTACTATTGCTTTGTTAGTTGTGGATCATAACTGTCTGCCAAGGGTTAATCTCTTGGTCAGTATTATTACCCTCCAGCCTTGCGGCTGTCCTGGGTTCTGTTCATTGAGCTTTCTTTGTTCTCAGATTTATGTGATTATCTTTGTCTTAACAGTTAACTCAGGCCCCTCCACCAAGATGTAGCTGCAGTGTTTCTCATATACCATATTTAGTTGTTTTTTTTTTGTTTGTTTGTTTTTTTTGTTTTGGGAGTTGTCTGAAGTGGTCTCCAGGGCAGGACATTCTTGGTGGAAGCCATCTTCATATACAGTGTAGTTTGTTACAATCAGAAGGTATTAGGATAAGAAGGGACCAAAGTACCTGGTGGGGAGAGGAAGCAACCTGCCTGCTACCCTCCAACTGTTCTCAGTCTAGTTCGTTATATAATGTAGAATTCTAAGTTCTCTTCTTTATCTTCATCAGCGTTACAGACCTTACCATGGTAACCTTTAATCTTCTTTTTAACTTTAGTATCTGTTCTCACAGTGATGTACTGAACAATTTACAGTTTTCGTTGTGAGTTCTTTCGCTTTGCTACCCACAGAGAGCTGGTTCTATCCATTCTGCAGTTTCTATTCTTTTTTCTCATAGTTCTGTTCTTGTTTTGTTTGTTGCTGTTTTTTGTTTTGATTTGTTTTTTTTTTTTTTTGGTAAGGACTGATCAAAGGTGAGATATGAAAGTATGATTTTTCTCCTGATTTTTTTTCTGCTTTGTTATAAGATAATGAAAACAAAGTTATACATTTACATCTTTGTTAGATATTTGTTCATTGCTATATCAAAATTCCTTAGTTAAAGTAAGCTTAAGAAAAAGCTTAACTTGGCTTGCAGTTTAAGAAATATATTGGTGGGGTGGCAGGACAGTTGGTAGGAAGAAGACATAGCAGTAAGGAGCATCAGATTGCTAGTCACATTGTGTCTACAGCAATGAAGGAGATTGGACAGGAAGTGGACCAGACTCTCAGACCTAAAGCCTGCCTCCAATGATGCTCTTCTACCACCAAGCCTGCCTCCAGTGATGATGCTAAAGCCTGCTGAAGCCTGCCTCCAGTGATGATGCTAAAGCCTGCCTCCAGTGATGATGCCGAAGCCTGCCTCCAGTGATGATGCCGAAGCCTGCCTCCAGTGATGATGCCGAAGCCTGCCTCCAGTGATGA
>NW_004949102.1:519902-597967 GCF_000317375.1 Microtus ochrogaster | reverse complement strand
CCTGCCTCCAGTGATGATGCCGAAGCCTGCCTCCAGTGATGATGCCGAAGCCTGCCTCCAGTGATGATGCCGAAGCCTGCCTCCAGTGATGATGCTGAAGCCTGCCTCCAGTGATGCTCTTCCACCACCAGCTGGGGACCATGTGTTTAAACACATGAATCTGGAGTACATTTCACATTCATACCGCAGCAACCCCTATGTATAGTCTTGAATCAATTCTACATGTTACATTGCAAAGCTTATTTTAAATTTAAATATTTAGTCTTATTTCAGATCTTTTTTTTTCTTTGAACTAGATAGAGGGATAAATTAAGCATTGCAGTGGTTGAAGAAATTTTGTTTTCTCTTTGGTATTAGGTTTTTAATGTTATGTTGCAAGAAAATGTGATTATATGAGCAATTTGTTTTTTTATGTATAGATAACTTTAAGTTCCCTTTATATAATAGTGTATTATTAGTGTGTGTGTGTATGTGTGTCTCTGTGTGTGTGTGTGTGTGTACATGAACATGTATGTGGAGGTCAGAGATAAACAGAGGGTGGCCCTGCTCTTCCCCTTACTTTTTGAAATAGGGTCTCTTCGCTGAGCCTGTTGCTCTCCCATTTATCTAGACTGAATGGGCAGTGAGTCCTCTGAGTCTGCTTATTCCTGTCTCTGCCACCTTTACTCCCCCACCCAACCTCTATGGCTGTGGAGTTACTGGGGTTAGAGACACCTTCCAGCACACTTAGCTTTTTATGTGGGATTTGGGGATCTGAACTCAGGTCCTTAAATTTGCACAGCAAGTACTTTATGTCTTGTCATGGCTCCACAAGGTTTTCTATGCATAATTTGTGTGTGTGTGTGTGTGTGTGTGTGTGTGTGTGCATATATGTGTGTGTTTGTGGGTGTGTTTGTGTACTGATGTACACACACACATTTGCCTGAGTATGTGGAAGCAGGTTAGATGACATCATTGGCTATCACATACACCCTGTCATGAGTCCCACAAGAACTAAGTTACATAACATATGTGAAGAGGACCTAGCATGTTGTATTTTGAGGCACAGTCTTTTATTGGCTTGAGGCTTGTGAGTGCATGGAGCGGGTTGACCAAGGAACTCCAGCCAGGGCTCTCCCCATTTCTGTCACTCTAGTGCTGGGTTTGCTAGTTCAAGACACCATGCCTGCCTACATCTCCAGTTTTGTTTTACAGTTACAAAGTTAGTGAATGTTGTGAATGCTCCTTTGAAATTGGGTGGTCTATTTTATCAGGTAGTCTATTCTCCAAAATGTTACTCTTTTAAACACACACACACACACACGACAGAGAGAAGGGGAGTATTTCTGTATCAACTTGGAATTATTTTATATGGAAGGTGGGTAAAAAAGACCTTCTGCTATCACAAAACCTACATTCTTACTACTTCAATTTTAGGGAAACAGATTCAAAATTTTATTTAAAGCCATAAGTCTTAATTTGGGTCTCTGCAAAAAGAAAAAAAGACTAAAGCTCAAAGTACTGCTCCAGTTAAAAAGGTTTTAAAAATGCTGAATACTATCATGGGAAAGAATTCCAGATGCAACAAGGCAACCATAGCCTACAACATGTCTTCCCTTGTGTTCTTCATCAGGAGGACTGCATGTGTTCTGGACTGGAAAGAAGGAGGAGCGTTGAGCTGAAAGCCCGTAATCTCTTGTCTTTGGTTTCACAAGATCTAGGTTTCCTTCACATGTTTCGAGTAAGGAGTTTCTGTTGGAGGCTTACTCAGAGTCAGAAGAACAAGAGACTGCTTGGAGACTTTGTTTCCTTGACTTTCAGAAGCTACAGCCATAAAGTCTCTGAGCTGAACGAGAACAGTGGACATGCTCACATGGATGGTGAAAGCCTTCAATGCCTCAACCTTACACAAAAGCTGCGGGCAACAGTGGAATGCTGAAAAGAGTGGGAGAAAGAGTCTTCTGCAGGGAAGAAAACACCAATTTGTTATCTGATACTAAATGGTGAACCCTAAAAACATACATACAAGTAACATTATATAGACTGAGAAAGTCATATTTATGAATATATCTATCTATATCAACAATTAGTGAAAAAAGAGGCCATGTATTTGGAAGAGAGCAAGGAGGGATATATGAGAGGTTTTCAAACAAAAAAAAAAGCAATGGGAGAATGATGTAATATTTCATAATCACAAGAAATAAAATAATTTTTTAAAAAGTTTCTTTCTAAGAAATGAATTTTCCATTTATTTAAACATGACAGCATTGTTATATAGCAATGACAGAGAGATAGTTTCAAATATTTAATTAATTATGCAAAATTAAAGTTATGTATCTTAAGTGTTTAACACCAGAAGAATTCCCATTAACTGCTGTCATCAAATCTTAGAATCCTGTGCTCAAACTTGATTCTTTTTGCCTTTACATTTTAATGTTCTAATCTATTAAAGGGAGATATTATATTTGATATGCTATTATTATTATAATAAGAAGCTGATGCGCATTTGGTAAGTTGCTGAGTTTATGGCCCTTCAAATAGGAAGATGTCAAGAAGTCAGGTGTTTAGTGTTTAGGGGTGAGATTTGGGTACAAGAATTTAATGGGAGCTGTCAGGTGTGTTGTAGTTGGCAGTAGGCACTGGGATGAGATAGCCTGAGGAAAGATAAGTCTCGTGGGAACAACATTTTAATGACTAGAGTAGACTAAGGGGCTGAGATGACAAAGGGAATTAAAATAAGAATAGCGAGGTACAGAAGAAAGTTAAGATGTTCTATGTCATAGAAATGAAAGATCTGTTTGACAGAGGAAGTTAAGTCAGAGCCAGGAGCTGTGGAGAAATCAGGTGAGCTAGGCATTGAAAATGGTAACTGGATTTATGGATGTGAACATGACCCTACCAGTATTGACCCAAGCAACTCAATTTAGTCTTTATAAATAACTCACCCTTTTGTATGCTGACATTCTGAAATAGTCTATTTTACACACTGAGTCAGCCTTTCTTGCTTTAGTTGGTGAACAGCTTAAGGTTTCAGATAGGAGTCCTGCCACCTAACTGCTAAGTTTTGGCTTTGTAAAGGATTATTTTTCAGGGAGAAGCTATATAAATATAACTGTGTATAACTACCTGTGTATATTTTTGTTTTGTTTTGTAATGGTAAATTAAAAATTAGCCATATCATAGATTTCAATCGTGATTTAATCCAGACGAAGGTCATCAAGGATCCTGGCATGAGTAAATCTTTGATGTTAATGTAAAGTCACCAAGTTTAGCTGTTTTCCTTTCAGCTGTGAATTTCAAAAGCAAACATAGATTAGATGTTATGCAAATGTTCAAATATGTATCAACCTGAGCAAATCAGGTTGTAATATATTTTAGTTAGTGGGATGCTGTGAAGATTACATGAAATGGTTTCTGGGAAGCATGGAGTTTCAGTAATTAGCATAAAGCAAACCTTTAAAGAGTTTCCTCTTTAAAATTTTATCATGGTTACTTTCAGGAAAATAATTGGTTGCATATGTGTGTGCATGTTCAATGGCCAGAGGTTGATGTTAGGGGTCTTCCTCAGTTGCTTTTCACCTTAGATATTAAGGCAGGGTCTCTCACTTCAATCCAGTGTTTAGGGATGACAGCTAGTCTAATAGCTCAGCTTGTCACAAGGATCTAATATCCCAGCTTGTCTCTTCTTCCAAGCACTGGGGTTCTAGGGGGTTAACACACTCTGCTGGCATTTCTGTGGGCTCTGGGGAGCTGAACTCTCGGCCTTGTCTTGTGTGACAAATGATTTACCCACAAAGCCATCTCCACATTCCCAAGGTATTTTGCTTTTAACAAACATTACCAAGGCACTATTTGAACAGCTTTTCTGTGGTAAGAATCATATTAGGTACTGTTGTGTAGATGTGGACAAGGTGGATTCTTGGTAGCTGATATTCTAGTACAGGTAATGAAGGGTTAAAACACATACATGTGTATGTACATTAACAAGACAATGATGTGAGAAGGTTTGCCACCCTTTACTATGTGGAGAGGGATGGCCAGGAAGAACCCGATGGGGAAGCTAGTAGCTGCTGAACAGGACTTGAATTAAGTGAAAAATTGGGCTACTTAGACAAGGTGAGAAGAGTAGTTAAGATTGTACTAAAAGCAAGTACAAAATGTATTGCAGTAGAATAAATATGATTTTTTTTTTCTTTCTGAGAAAATGCAGAGAGCTCCATGAGGACTAGAGTGGAATGTGGCTGTGGCAAATGATTCCCTTTTTGACTGGGACTAGGAAATGACCTGATTCAGATTCTAAACTGGTCTACTCCAAGAATGAATCGTGTCCTTCCATGGAATAATTTGGGGCCAGATCTAGGCACATGTACAATGTGCATGAAAGTTTAGTTACCTGCTTCTAGTTGGTAAGAATAGAAGCGGGTAAACCGGTTTGCTTTAAGAAGATATAGAATGTCAGAGTAGTTACTAAATATCACGTAAGTTTATAAATTCCATGAGTGATGGGACAAAATTGTGCTATTATCCTTGGCAAAATGCTACACACACACACACACACACACACACACACACACACACACACACACCTATTGTTAGAAATCTGAGCCCTGTAAAACTCGTCAAACAGTCCCCTGTCCTGCTCCTTTCATTTTAATGTTTAACAGTTAATTCATCCTTCCTTCCTTCCCTCTGACCCCCACCCCATTGTGTGTGTTCATGTATTCATGAGTATACACATGTGTGTTGAAGTCGATCTACCTTGGCCTTTTGCTCCTCAGCACCCCTTCCCCTGGTTGTTTGGGTGAGGATCTCTCATTAGCCTGGAACTGGATGATTTAGCTAGGCTGGCTGGCTACCAAGCCAGGTTCTCCTATCTCCACTTCCCCAAAGCTAGGATTATAAATGTGTGCAAGTGCCCCTGGCTTTTAAATATGAGTTTTGAAAACTAAATTCAGGTCCTCATGCTTACTAGGCAAGCACTTTATAGACAGCTATTTTCCAGCCCTTATTGTTTTTAAGTTCTTCAAGAAAACTCTTCAAAAATCTAAACAAGTTGTTTCTTGTTTTGATGATTTCCTATAGAGGGATCATGGTGAGGCTGTGGTTTGCTGATATAAATATCTGGCTCTTTTTCTTCTTTTTAGGATATTGCCTCATTCTTTTGCTTTTGCTAGTGGACTTCAAAAAGGTTGGTTCCTTCTTAGGAGCACTTTAGTTTTAGTTGAGTATGTGGCAGTTTGATAGAAGACTATATTTTCCATCTTCTAGTTTCTTCCCTTCAGTGCAATGAGTCCAAGCATGATTGTCTATAGAAGATATGAAAACACAGCTTGAGAACACAACATGGCTTTATCATTTTTTACTACATGAAAATGGAACCTTGAGATGATTAGTATCAAAAAGTCACAGAGACAATACTTTAGCTTTGACAGAATTCAGAAGATAGGTTAGAGACTACTGAGATTTCTCTTCAAAAAGATGACCACATCAAAGGTGAATTCATTGATATATTATATTTGTTCCTACTCTTAGAGGTAGGAAGAAGAAAAAAACAAAGGAGGAGGAGGAGAAGGAGGGAAGAGAGGAAGAGGGGAGAGGAGAGTAAAGCATATGTGGAGGAGTAGGGGGAAGAGGAGGCCATAACAACAAACATGACAACGAAGATGATGACTACTTTCATTTGTGAGAGTGATGTATCCCTGAATCAGAATGATGTTTCTTCCATGGTGCTTCTTGGACGATTGCTGGTCCTGGGTTCTATAAGAAAGCAGGCTGAGCAAGCTGTGGGGAGCAAGCCAGTAAGAAGTACCCATTCACAGCCTCTGCATCAGCTCCTGCCTCCAAGTTCCTGCTCTGTTTAAAGTTCCTATTCTCACTTCCTTCAGTCATTGGCTATGATATGGAAGTGTAAGTCAAATAAACCCTTTCCTCCCCAGGTTGTTTTTGTCATGGTGTTTAGTAGCTGCAATAGAAACCATAAGAGTTCCCAAGAAACAATTTAGAAAGAGTGAGCCTGTGTATCTGGCAATTTTGCAGAGGAAAGACACCACTTAGCTAGACTTCAGTGTGAGAGAGGACTGTCATGTCTAAATGGATTTAAGTGACTGTGGTTAATTTAATGTGTTGAAGTTGATTTCTATTATCTTTTTGTACACATTTATTATAGGTTTTTATTGTTTCTTTTTCTTTTCCACTTAGCTTCTCCTTCCATGCCTCCTTATGCTGGTGTAAATGTTAAGTCAGTGGTTTTCTCAGCAGGGGTGTTTATATGCTTTAACAAACATTTCATAACACACACACACACACACACACACACACACACACACACAGAGAGAGAGAGAGAGAGAGAGAGAGAGAGAGAGAGAGAGAGAGAGAGAGAGAGAGAAATAGTGACAATGTTTCTTCCTCAGTGATTATTGTTCTCAGTTACTAATTGGTAGGAAGGTTTGCTAAAAACTGTAAAACTCAACAAAGATTTGTATGTTATCCTGTATAGAGTTTCAATAGTCTTATTTAATATCTATGTCAAAGCTTCTTTATAATTACTTGGCCCTAGAATATTTATATAACAATTTCAAGATGCCTTTTACATATTTTAATAAATAGCAACGTTCTTAGACATGCAAACTATTCCCAAGTAAATTGAGAGAATACCGAATTTGGTTTTGTCAGGAACTTTTCCTGGACTTGCTCCCTATTTTGGAAAACAGTGTCTCCAACAGCAGTGATGTCTGTGTTATTTGTTTCCCCAATGCAGGATACATGTGTCAGCCTTCATTTTCACCTGTCAGCCTCCCCTTGATTTTATGGGTATATATAAAACCTATTTAGCTTTTATTTCAAAATGTCAAAAATAAAGAATAGTGTTGACAACATTTAGTAAAATATTGCCTAACATTTCTGAACCAGACTTCTTCATTATTTACCTAGGTGTATGCACCTAGTTTATTTTGTCTTCTAGACCATTTTGGCTGACGTTTTACATCCTGAAATCCGTGTGATTTTTATTGCTTATTTCTATTTTACTTACCGTTATTCATTTATATTTTAAAATGTCAGTGTAGATGATATATCCTCCCTATAAATTTGATTTCTAACTATAAAAATTATGTATTAATTATTTTAAAGGAAGTCTTACTATTTAGGGTAAGATTATACTCAAAGTAATAGTTCACAGATGATATAGTTAGGTAGGATTTAGGGCAACGTGAAAGATGGTACAGTAGTAGTTCAGGGATCCCTTCGGGGTTTTTACTAGTCTTAGGGAGTGAAATGGAAAACCTGGGAGCTGCGGTCATAACAGGGTTGGGATTGCTGCTCTAGGACGGGTTGAGAGCTGGGCTCCTGTGAAGACTGCAGTCAGTGTCACACCAGGAGCATCAGTGAGCAAGTCAAATAAATAGCTTGTTCATCCTTTCCTTTCCTACCTCAGCTTTGCCTTGGTACAAAGGAAAACACAAAGAGATGCTGATAAGCACACACAGCTATGACTTTCCCTTCCAAAGCACAGATTGAGATGACTGACCAGGGCAAAAGAAATCAGGACAGAAAGGAAGGGGGGCTCGTACATTTGGGTTGAGAGCATTGTGTCTGGTTGCGTTTGAGAATCACTGCTTTAGAGGACAACTGTAATTAATCTGTTTTTGTCTTTCCTTTAGACATGCCCTTGACTTCTGGCTTGCTCTGGTCTGAGCCAGTGTTTGGACAGAGCGGAATCACCTTGTATAATTATTTTGAATGTGAGGTATTGTTGCCTCATTCTCTCATTGTTTGAGCCTTTTTACATGTACCTTTCTAAGAAAGAGCGTATAATAAAATTTCTGATCTCATGCACATCTTATTTTGTTGGGGGAGATTGACTTGGTATTGAATTCTGGACTGGCCTCCTTCTGAAGCTAATTGTACAGGCATTGGTCCACTGTCCTCTGCAAGCCAGTGTTGCTAAGGAAGAGTCTGAAGTGTGATTTCATTCATTTTTTTACGTGAACTGTTTCTTCCTTTCTCGGTGTTTTAAATGCTTTTGTCCTTTCCTTTAGGTATTCTGAAATGTTCAACTAATCCTTTTAGATTTCTAAGAATGAATTATTGTATAAGGCACTTGCTGGTTACAACCTTGAGCTAGGAATATTCCTGTATTTTGGGGGATATTTCCTTTGTCCTGAGAAATTCAGGATGGGGACAGCCAGAGGGAGAAGCAGGGGGTTGGCTGTTCTGTAGGGTGAACCGCCTCCAGCAGGCCTTTCTGTCTTTATTAGTATACTTAAGAATCCTGGAATGTTCTGCTTGGGTGGTTTTTCTGGTCATACTCTAAAGATTATCATTAACTGGTGTTTTCACAAGCCCTTTGGCTTTCTTTTGTATATAATGAGGAATATGGTTTGCTCTAGAGAATCAAAAAACATTGTAGTAGCTTTTTCATATGTACATAATTAGAATATTTCCAATTTATCATATGTTTTGGTGTTTGTGTGTGTGCATTTAGTAGATTTATCTTTGACATCCCTGTCTATCAATGGAGCTATTAACTGATAGTAAGATAATAAGACCCATAGATGACCAAAATGACCTTGATGTGATAAAATACAAACGCTTGCCTTAGGAAAGAAATGACAGAAGAAGTTTTGTGTGCATTCTGGCAGTATGTTTTCACGAGGAAGCATTGTTGCATGCATCAAGATAAGAGCAAGAACTGAAATTACCTCGTCTACCTAATTATTAAATTACATGCGACTCCAGTGTTAAACTATTAAAAAACTGGGTTTTTGAAAGTATTTTTCATTAATGTAAAGTACTGTAAACTTCCAAACAATGAAAATATGATCAAGCTAAAAATCTTGTGTTAATCAGTGATACATTCAAGAGATTTCTAGTTTGTGCTAAGTTCCATGAACAAATATTGCCTGGTTCTTTTCACGTACCTGGCCCTAAGGCCCTGCTCCCTGATCATATCAATATATAATAGCTTCTGGATGTAGCACCATCTGTGTACTGTCCCCACAAGAGCCAAGTATGTGACAATGAGATCTCTTCTCTTTTTACAAAGAAGCTTCTTTTATTCTTTTAAAAATAGCACTCTTTCTCTTATTTGCTTATATAATACACATTTTACTTGCTTTTTTTCTCTCTCTGCTGAGACCTCACTAGGTTGTCAGCATTTTCATTCATTTCAAAATTACATACTGCTGTCCAGAGTCCTTGCCACAGACTAGTATCAATATTGTCAGGAAAATGTATAGTCTTTAAATGTCAGCCATACATAATGTGCCTGAAATATTAATGCTGATCAGCTTCTAAGATGTTATTCTGCAGAGAAGGAAAGTTAAAAAGCAAGTGATAAGGCCTGCATGGCTTTTCAAAGAAATGAATAGGATTAAATAGTACTTTTAAGTCTTAGAAGTTTGAGATAATCTTATTTCCGGTTTTGCATTTGCTCAGAGAGCATAGTCTTTTTCAAGGTCACCCAATTTGTTAATGACAATGTTTAGATTTGAACTTACATTTCTGTGTCTCGAAATCCTGGGGTCTTTTCTTTGAGAGTTTCCCAAGATATCTTTCTTTTCCTTAAAAATTAAGAACTGCTTTGTTTCTTACATAAAAGTGTTATTTAGACACTGATTTCTTAAATTACGATGAATATAAGATAATTTTCTCTTGCAGAACAAGTAGTGTGCCCCCTAAAGCATTGTTGTATGTAGTTAGAAACTGATGCAAGGCCATGAGAACTTCCATCATCGTCAGCACTAGTGTTATAAAGGGACTTATGTAGCATGTTTGCAAAACTGCTTAAGTAGGAAACCTTATATATGGCAGGATCTCATAACTGTAATTGTGTATTTGCACAAGTAGTTGGTGAGTCTATCCAAATACTAAGGAAATTGTTGGTCTTGGTTGCATGCGCCTGACCCAGGGCCTCTTGAGAGCACCCACTCCTTCTCTTGGAGTAACAGTGACTCTGGTTAGTGAAAAGATGCCATACATGGGCGCTGGCCCCAATTCTCTTTCTATGTTGTCACTTTTACTGCCTTTTGTTTCTTTATTATCTTATATCTCCGGAGATGTTCTACACCTTTTTGAGGCTGGAATTAAGGAACAGAAAATTAGAGCAAGATCACTGCTAACTGGTCCAGCAGTCATGATGAGTTCTGGATCCACCTTGATCACTGCTGTTTCCCTGCTTCTCCCGCTGACCATGCTAGAAACACAGTTTTGTATCAGCTGGCATCCTCCACCAAACATGCTCCTACTCAGAACTCTTCCTGAGCCTTCTTGATGACTTCATCTTCTTCCCTCGTGTGTACAGACCATGATATTTAGACCACGATGACTATCTGCCTAAACCTTGTAGGAGAGGAAAACGTTAATGTTTCTAGACAGGAAACCAGTTAGAATGTACACAATTCGAAATGCACGTCGAGTCATCGTGCAGGCCAGGACTGCTGATACAGCTTTGTCTCTGACTAGCTTGGGGCATTGCTCATCTCACTGTAGCTCTCTTAGTTTTGGGTATTTTATTGATTTGGTTTTTTAGTGAAAACTTAATCCGCTTAGTGAATATTTTGTTCAGTAAATTCTTCTTCCTCCCCCCCCCTTCCTCCTTTTCTTCCTTTCCTTCTCTTTTGTAATTACGTACCCAGGCTACCCTTGAATTTGCAACTTTCCTGTCTCCACCTCTGAACACAGGAGTTGGAGGAGTATGTCACTATACCTAGCTTTCATTTTCTTTCTATTCTGTGTTAATCTACAGGGTGAATGTCCAGTTTTCACATGGGTTTTAGCACATGGGCCAGTTATTCTTAAGGCTTCTGCTGGGTAGGTTTGGGAAGGCGCGTGAGAAGTCTGCAACTAGAGGCTCCGAAAGGTATAGGCAGTGTAGTTATCAGTGTGAGGAAGAGAGGGGCTTCTCCTAGTTTGGTAGAGTAGGGGATGGGGCGTGGGTGATGCCGTAGAGAAGGTGATGTTCTTGAAGAACAGAATAAAAGGTGAGCAAGGGCTGAATGGGTTGAATTTAGAGATTGTTCCAATATCTCGCTGGAGCTGTTGTAGGACAGAGTCATTGTCAAGAAGTGAAATAGAGAAGAAAAGAATTGGAGGACATTCCAATAAGTGTTCTGTTGACACTGGATAACACCAAAATGTGCATGGTAGTAGCTTAAGCTGCTGGGGATTCTTTGCAAGGCACAGGGATGGGGGATCATGACTCAGTGCCATTGGCTGGGCATAAGGGTAAATTTTGACTTTTCTTGTACTGGATATTTTTATGCAATGAAAAGCAAGTAAAATGTGTATTATATAAGGAAATATGATAAAGAGTGCTATTTTTTTAAAAAAAGATTTAAAGAAGCTTCCTGGGTTTGAAACCCAGTACTATATAAAACTACGTATGGTGGGGAAATTCCTGTAATCCCAGACCTAGAAAAGTAGAAACATAATAATTATGAGTTCAAGATCATCCTCTGCTCCTTAGGTGTTTGAGGCAAACCTGGCAGATATAATACTCTGTCTCAAAAACAAAGTCTGGGGAAGATAGCTGAGTGGGGAAAGTGCTCGATGGGTATGTGTAATGATAATATAATATGTTAATACGCATAACCTCGGTAAAAAGGCAAATGAACGAACAAACAGAAAACACCAAAAATAGTTACAGTAGCATGCATCTATAACACCAGTGCTCTTACTGCCTAATGGGAGGCAATGAGAGGGGAGAATCCTCAGAAGCTCTCTGGTGGGGTAGCCTAGCATGGACAGCAGTGAACAATAAAAGAGACCCCATCCCAAATAAGGTGACACTAAGGATTGATCACTTCAGATTGTATTATGACCTCTATGTGTTGTATATTACATACATACATATGAACATGTATCACATATACATATATGTGATGTATATATATATATATATATATATATATATATATATATATATATATATATACAAAAAGATTTAAAAGAACAGAAAAAGTTAATAAGGGTCCAGAAGTCATGAGTGTTTTGAATAGGTATACAAATGGCATAGCTTTGTTTCTAAAAAATTAAAAATTTCCCATTTTTCTGGTTACTGCTTGTATCCACAGCTTTCTTTTCTCTACATTGTGTTTAGTTGTGTAGGTCTTATGTCACTTTCTTGCACCAGGGTCATACCCTGCTCTAAACTAACCATGGCATCCTATCATTCTGGTCTAAGTCACCCCTGTCTTATTTTTTTTAAACTAGTTACTTTTGGGATTCTCTTGGATATTCTTCTGTAAACAGGAGGGTCCATTTTTTTCCATGTGTAGAATTGAATTCTGATCTACATATCAGAAGTATGGCTGTAGTCAAATTCTTCATTCCCTTCATCTTAACATCTTCCCATATTTGAGGAATGGCATAAATTGGTGTTTGCGTAGCTGCTTCCTTTGTTTTCTTTCTTCCCAACACAGATATTGGGAGGGCTGGCTTCCAGGCGTAACACTCCTGTGGGATATTACTCCTAACACCAGGGGTATGATCTCTCCCACAAATTAGCAACCTCTTTCTCTGGGGAGGTCTTCTTTTCTCTCCCATCAGTGTTCCCCTCCCGCTCTGCCTGCAGCAGATGGGATCAACGTTATACCTAAAAGGCTTTCAGGCTCCACTATAGACTGCTTCCTACCCAGGCAGAAAGGCTTTTAAGTAATTTGAAGGCTTTCACAGGTTATATTTGTATGTGTGTTTTCATATTTAACAACTCAGTAAACATAATCTAATTTTTTTTCGCTGTGCACAAATATAATGATGTTTCTTTATACTATGAGTTTCAAGGATACAGGTTTCTTTTTGAATTATACTAAGTGGTGTCTAACAGCTGTTGTGCTAAAGCGATGTTTTCATGTCAGCGAGAGAACCTATTCCTGAGGTCACGTCAGCATTCCCTTGTACCACACACTTACACAACACAGTATAACCTTAAATGTTTTCCTATAGCACCTTTTGTTCTCTGTACACA
The DNA here is from genome assembly GCF_000317375.1 of Microtus ochrogaster. Lineage (NCBI taxonomy): Eukaryota > Metazoa > Chordata > Mammalia > Rodentia > Cricetidae > Microtus > Microtus ochrogaster. The sequence goes on along the minus strand of NW_004949102.1, from coordinate 585,024 downwards.
CTTGACATTAAATTGTTCATTGCTGTTTATTTATCTGCAATGATAATGAGCTATAGCTTTAGGGATGCTCATGGAAGTCTCTCTTGTCCGTGTGTGTGTGTGTGTGTGTGTGTGTGTGTGTGTGTGTGTGTGTGGCACACTTTGCTCTGGCACACCTAAGCAACACGATGCCTGGTGTCCCACTGGCTGATGTATCAGAGCAAACATGAATGATACTTTCGTCTTGACGCCATGGTGACTTGTTTTTCTCCACTGCATATTTTGTTCATATACTCTTCTGACTTTATTTTTCATGAGAACAACAACTCACACTTTATTAAATCATAAAGAAATTTAAGATGATTTTTGGTATACATCTTTTCCAGGGATGATCACGCCAATTGATTAATCAATACCAAAATGTCATCTCTGAAAAGACATACATAAAAGTAACAATGTGTGGAATGAGCATGATTGATATATATATATATATATCATGTTGTGTTTAGTTGTGTATATATATGTGTATATGTATATGTATATATATTTGTGTGACTTTATTTATTTATTTATTTATTTATTTATTTATTTATTTATTTGTGATAAGAAGGTGGATGAAAGTAAGACCAGAGTTTTGTTATTGCCATACGGACCTGCTGGTGTTTAGTCATTTCAGTAAACTCTGGAGTTCTCTACCATTGATTTCAGAGAGCATAAGGGGGCCCTTGGCCTTCAGAAGAAGAATGTTTGCAGAGCACAGGAACCATGGCACGCTGTACTGTTCATGCCCCCTCACCTCTTTCCATACTCTTCTCCATTTTCTTATTGCCTTCTCTCTCTTGTTCTCTCTGCTCCAGGCTAATTGCCCTAGGAGGAATTTATCATAACTAATACAGATCATATATATATATATATATATATATATACAATTGTATATATACAATTATGTATATATACCTTTAAAACGAAACACAGTTACATAAATGCATATTCTTTTTCTATAGAGGTATGTTAGATAGTTGGGAAAACAATAATTGCTGGATCATTTCATAGAATTGATTTAATGCTTGCAATTGAGAAATATTTGAAAAAATGTAATAACAATAGCTATCTGTGTGTAGTATGGAGTTTACCAATGGCAGGAAGACTTTCACTACTTATGAGCAAATGGACAAAGTGGGGAGTTGATATCAGACCCAAGAAGTGAGTTTCCTGAGGGAGACAGAGAACTGTTCCATTGGAAACAGAACCTAGGATTCAGCTCCCCTCTCCCAGGAGTGACTGGTACCATGAAAGAGACACATAAAACATAATAATTAAATCCAAGTTGTTGCTGCTTTTGTAAATGCTATATAAAGCAGAGTAGGTGGGCACAGAAGTGTCCTGATCTTTTCTCATAGCTATTCAATCTCCTATTGGTTTCTCATCATCTTATTAAATTAAAACCCAGCTCTAAAGGAAGCCTGGGACCTGCCGTTTGCAGGGTTTGGTTGTATATAGAAGAAGATTGGGGAATAAAAGGAGACACTCAGGAAAAGCCCTGGTACAGAAAAGGCCCAGAGTAGGTTTCAAAGAATTACTCTCTGAGTATCAGCTACATCCCAAATGCACTTTCCACCATTTTCACTTTAGGTCCTTTGCGGTAAGATGGTTGGCTTGGAGCTTACGTCCAGTTCGCAGTGCAAGATTCTGCAGTTGCTCCTCCATTTCCTTTCCTGCTTCCATCCTCTTTTACTTAGTCTCCATAGAAGTTGGAGTGCTTTCTTTGTATCAGAAGTCAGATTGCTTTCCTGGCTTAGGGCCTTTTGGAAATTCAGTTGTACTGTTCATGAAAGTGGAACCCTGGAGTGGCCTTTCAGGCCCTACCTGATCGTTGGCTTCGTATCGACAGCTTCATGTGCTTTCTCTGTACTCTCCCTGCTCTAAGTTAACTCACATCCTTGATGTTTATGGAGCGGCCAACTCGCGCTATTGTTTTCTGTTCCTTGATTGTGTTTCCTTGGGTTCCTTCTTCACCTTTGCACATCTACGAACTCAGGCCGACTCTCTCCTCTGTTTAAAAGCCTCTTCCATCTCACCTCCAACTTTAACTTTCTCCTGTTTTACAATGAGCCCCTCTGTTGTGATTTAAGTGGTAAGTGTGGGCATTGGCAAGAGGTGGCCTTATGATGGTCAGTCTTGAGTGATTAGCTTTGAAATCACCTTGGTAATGTCCCTCTGGCTAAGTGATTGAAGGCATTTCTACGGAGATTTAACTGAGCATTGGCTGCTCTTGAAGAAGAAAATCCTTATGTTTGGTTCCTAGTACCCATATCGTGTTTCACAGCTGTTAGTAATTCCAGCTTCAGGGGATCCACTGTTCTCATATGGACCCAAGGCACACACAGAGGACAGAAACACTCTCATATATGTACAATAAAAATAAATATTTTAAAGCAAGAGTTTGACAAAATACAAGTAAAAAAAATTTTTTTGCAATAATCTGGTTAGTCAAAAGTCATGTTTTCCTTATGATATTTTGCGGAATGTTCCCACATTATTTTTAAAGAGGGGTTAAAATATAATAAACATGAGTAAATTGAATCTGAGGTATGAGCATGCTTATTGCGTCCTTGATTTGTCTGAATTGTCTAGATGTGTAAGGAGTCTGGGGACTTGGCTTTCTCAATTACCCTTCAAATGAAAACTAGTCATTCAGGTTTGAAAGGTTTAGTAATTATTTGTAAACCTGTCTGAGAGTTTGGAAAGCAGGTTTCACGTTCATGTATCAGAACTTTTAGAAGAACATGAAAAACCACTGAAAGTTGTCTCAGAGGCATTTTTTTCCTTTGTGAAGTCTTTTAAAGATATGACTTTTGCATCTAAATCTCCAGGTTTCCTTCGCCCACCGTCCTTATCTCCTGGGAGTTCTTTAAAACTTCTCATTGCTTTGGTGTCTGAAACTCTTAGGGGTAAAGCTCAGCTAGATCTCTGCCTTTTAAACACAGATGCAAAATGTTAATATAGTCTGCTGCTTGGAAGTGTGTATTTTAACTTGCAATGCCTCTGAATGAAAGATTGAAACAGAGCACAGTGCAGAGAAATACACGGGCATTTGTGGCTGTGACCTCCATGGGTTCTGATAGTAACCTCTGAGTCCTAAGATTCTGAGCACCAGCTAATCATCCTGATGCATTGCCCCAGCGGCTGCATCTGTCTTGTTCACAGCATCTTGTTTACACCATGCTGGTTATTTGAGGGAGGGGTATTGCTTCTTTGGGGGTGTTTATAAAAGCTGTGAGACCTTAACTATAAGAAAAGTCCTGCCTATTCTGATGGCATCAGCACAGAATGGTCTGTCCTAACAGCTCACCATACAATTGCTCTAGAGCAGTACTTTCCTTCTGCATTTCCCTAAGAGAGCATTTTACTTGGGGATCAAGTTTCCTTTCATTGAATTTGCTAGATTTCTTTGATCATAAGTGTAGGTGAATGCTGCATGACCTTTACTTAACACTCCTACTATGGCTATTCCTGTAGCAGCTACATTTTCGCTCGCTTCCTTTCAATCTTGAAAAAAAAATATGATGAAAAGAGATTATAATCCATATAGTTTATAGTAGCAACCGATGAGGTGGTCTGGGAATAATGACTTTATTCTTTCCTGGTAGCACTCACTGAAGCAAACTTTTGGAAGGTGTCTTTTCCTAAATGTTAAAGGATACACAAGTCCTGTCTTTTTCTGTGAAGTTGTTATTAATGATTAGATTAAAACTATGAATTAAGTATGTATAACAAAGGATGTAAGTTTTGCCCATTTTTTATTCAACAAGTAGAACAATGAAAGAACAATAGCTGTAAACTGGGAAAGTTCTAGAACTGCACGGATAATTATAAAAACTCCCAAAATGGTTGGAAACTTAACCTTTGAAGGCTTCTGATAGGAGCACATTGAACTGGATTTGAAGTGTCAAACATGAGGAATAACGAAGAGACTTAGTTCCCGCACTGAAAGCCGTGGTTCTTGGTCTCCGGTGTATATTGCAGACACCTGAAGAGCCTTTCGGGGCCTGCTGCCAGTCACTGGGTCAGCGGGTTTGATAAGAGACTTAGGTACACTTCATAAGCACTGGAGTTTTGGCTAGTGGCCTCACTAAGATGGCAGAAGTTTGCTGTGAGGTCTTGCAGAGCCTGGCATGATCCTCCAATGGAGGAGATACCCTTGTGGTGTTTGGAGAATTGGAAGAGCTTTTGCATCTTGTGTTTGTTTCTTCGAATCCTGTTTTTGACTACACTTTGGTCTGTTCCTGGCAGTTTGTTCTTATCAAGATATAAATAACCAGTCTGTCCTGTTCTTCAAATTATTGGCTCCTGTATTTGGAGAGATACCAACATGCTTGTCAGTCTCATAGTTTATGGATTTCTTCACATGTTCTCATTCTAAATATGAATCTATAGAGTTTATGTATATATCTGAGATGGTATTTGAAGCACTTTGTTCTTGGTTTTATGCTTCCTTTGACCACTTTTGTATATTACTAAATCTAACCTAAGTTTACTTTGGAGATTTATAAAGCCTGTCAAGAGATTCAGTATTTGATAAATATATACAGTGATTTTTCTTGGTATCTCAGAGATTTATAGGTTTTTCTTTAGGCTGCAGTTTCTTATACAGTATATTCTCACATATGAAGTCGTTTTTCTTAAGCAGGGTTGTTGAGTCTGTCTTATATCTTTTTATTTCTTGGAGTAGAGATGAATAAACTGTGATACTAGACGTGATAGTACCTTTATCACTTAATATTTGAACATTCTCAGTACTTTAATTTGAATATGGCTAAATGGAATTTGTGAGATGCAACACTTTGCATTCAATGCCTTGCATTACAATAAATGTTTGGGAACTGTGAAAACCCTTATAGATAAATAGCTGGAATGCATTGCATTTCCTTACTTTTGAATTTTTACAGTGACTCCAGCATTTCCTCTCTAACTAGTGCATTGAATGAAGGAACACATGATGTCAGTCAAAACTGACTTTGTGTTCTTCAAATGTTTTGTTTATATAGATAGAAACTCTTGAGATACAATCTCAGGTAGGTACCATAACATTATTTGGATTAAAACATGGATGCTCCATTATTTTCCTTTTGTGATTAATTCCATAGTTAATATCTAATCTTTTATGATAATCAAAACTCCAAGAAGCAATTAAAGATTCTTTTATCTCCAGGTGAACTCCACATTGATAGTACCCTGTGGAGGGCTGGTGGAGGAGGAAGACCGCGAGTGTGTGTGTGTGTGTGTGTGTGTGTGTGTGTGTGTGTGTGTGCGTGTGCAGGGGTTACAGGGCAGATGGAAGGTATTGGTGTGTTAGGTTAATTATCAGTGCATTCAGCATCTTGTGTCTGTCTCCCAGTGAGGCACTGTTGAGGAGAGTGGAAGAAAAGCAGTTCAGGTCAATAAAGACAGCTGCGTGTTTACTCATGTCCTAGAGAGTACAGGCAAGAATTTATTTATTTATTTATTTATTTATTTATTTTTTTTTTTTGGTTTTTTCGAGACAGGGTTTCTCTGTGGCTTTGGAGCCTGTCCTGGAACTAGCTCTGTAGACCAGGCTGGTCTCGAACTCACAGAGATCCACCTGCCTCTGCCTCCCGAGTGCTGGGATTAAAGGCGTGCCCCACCATCGCCCGGCATAGGCAAGAATTTAAAGTTAATGGCATGGTGAGTATTTTCTGATACCATCCCCATTTGTTTTTCTTTTTCCTTCCTGAGAGGTCCTAGCTCTGGCCTTGGTTGGTGGCAATGGCTCTTTTCTTTCTAGTTGGCATGACTTCATACTATTCAGGCTTTAAGTTTTATTACACCAGCCAAGAGACTATATGATGTGAAGTCATACAAGACAAAACAAATCATCTTTCATCGTCTATGCATGTTCTTAGTGCATGCATGTGTGAGCAGTCATGTGCATGCTTTGTTTCAATAGCTTAACCAGTTGTCCCATGCTACAACTAGCAGAAGCAAACGTAGCCATTCACTAGCAATTGAGCACTGATAGAGGACTGCATATCATCTATAAGAAATTGACTGTAGTTGCCGGGCGGTGGTGGCGCACGCCTTTAATCCCAGCACTCGAGAGGCAGAGGCAGGCGGATCTCTGTGAGTTCGAGACCAGCCTGGTGTACAGAGCTAGTTCCAGGACAGGCTCCAAAGCCACAGAGAAACCCTGTCTCAAAAAACCAAAAAAAAAAAAAAAAAAGAAATTGATTGTAGTTGGCTTTTTTTTTTTTGCCTTGATTGTATGGTGGGCACTAGGGTAACATGATTGATTTAATTTGTCTCTGCTTGTAAAATCATGATGGACACTATGTGTTTAACCATAAATCATAAATAAATTGTAAATTATATAAAAGTTGTATAAGAAAGTCTGTCATATTTGTACTAGAAGGGTGATTTTTTTTTACTGGGTGATTAAAATCACCAAGAAGATGGGGGACATTTGATGGAGTTCATGAATAAAATTTTTTTAACAAAGGAGATGGCTTTTAGTGAGCAGGTGAGATGATGGTGAGAAAGACATGGTACAGGAGAGTGACAGGTAGTAGGACTGTGCATCATGGTAAGATTTTGGTATAGTATGTATTGTTAAGAGGGATTAAACTTGGAAAGTCTAGCTCGACAGTGGGGGCACACGTCTTTAATCCCAGCTCTTGGAAGGCAGAAACAGGTGGATCTCTGTGAGTTCAAGGCCATCCTGGTCTACAAGATGAGTTCCAGGACAGTGAGGGCTATTACAAAGAGAAACCTTTTCTCAAAATAATAAATAAATAAATAAATAAATAAATAAATAAATAAATAAGTAAATAAATAAATAAATAGAAAGACCAAGTTGTGGGTGTTTCTGAGTGCTGTGAGCTAGAACCTGGGGCTTATGGAGGTGATGCTGGAATTATGATGGTACCCAACACATCCTTCAGGAGATCTGAGACCCACTGTGACAGTCCATGCAGATGATATCAGCCATGGACTGGTGAGTACACAGCCGTCAATGCAAAGTCACATAAAGGCATATTTGGCCCCAAAGTTCCTTGAATTTGTTACCCTGTTCCTAACCAATGTTTTTAACTCCTGTTGCCCTTTTTCCTTGTGGTTTGTGTTAGAGAATATATACTGAGGTTACTTAGATCATATTTCTTCAGTTAGATGCAATGACCGAGGAGCTTATTTTGAAAATTTTTTAAATCGCTCAAAACATCTTGTTTATGCCCCTACTCTGAATCATTGGATGAACTGGAAAGCTAGACAAAAAAAAAAAAAAAAAAAAGCAAGACCAAAGTCTTTGAATTGAATGACACTAACATCTTTACAGTGTGATGTTGTTTTTGACCTCTTGTCTCTATACCTCTGAGCTTTGCTAAGTCCTTTCATCCTTAGCCGAATGGTGCTCCCTTGCCTTGCCTCTTAAACTTGAGCAGCTGTCATGACAGAGTTCTTAAGTTTCTCGTCCTTTATCTAATGTGACATTGGATAAACTCTTGGTACATACATTAGACCTGAGTTCTTGGCGTCAGACTGTGTAACAGGATACATTAATAATAGATAGAAAATGAGAATTGTTTTCTTAACCATTATTGCTTTCTATGTTCATATTTGGACACCACCTTCTTAAATGTTTCCTGTGGTTAATGTGACAATTCAGAATACTTAGTGAAAGTTCTAGTTCCTCCACATAATTGAACATGGCATTATAACATATTCTTGGACAGGAAACTCTTAGAAATAAAACACACACACACGGAGTTTGTTAATAAAGAGCCCCGATTCTTAATGGATCATCATGTATTCCTTTTGGGACCAACAATATATTGGCCATTTATTATAATTGTGAAATCATAAAAGGAAGTGTTCACCATTAATTTTAGAGAATAAGCTGATGCAAATCTGACATCCAGCCTGGTTACATCTAATTATGCCCCCGTTCTGCCTGATTTTTTTTTCTTTTGTGACGTCTGGAGCTTCATTCCCCAGATAGAGACAGTGCTATCCTGAGGGAGCCAGCAGCTTTGGGTTGGATTGTGTTCAGGTCAGGTCCACATTCTTCTTGGCACCCAGTTGCCAGGAAACTGGATTGCTGTCTTACTCATCCATAAGCCCTTCTCTGCTGGGCATCCCATTTTCCTTTCAGACACACTATGCTCATCTTGAATTCTTTGCTCGCCTTTTTTGTCAGGCTTCTCTGCTCAAAATGATTTCTGAGCTGACTGGTCTTCACCTGGATCCTATTTTCACTTTGAACTTTTGCCTCATGATGATGCCCGCACCTGCCTTTTCATCTTGCAGACTCATCTTCTGCTGCAGCTCTGCTGGGAGATGCATGACCCTCTTTACCACCTCTTCATTAGCTCGTGTCCTTTGTCTCTTTCTATTGTATTCCGATCAGTGAAATTCGGAGTCAAGCCTTTCTTAGTCTGTCATGTAGGACTGCTCCATTCTGTGGTGAGGCTAACTTTCTTCTGTCCGGTGTTATAATCTGGCATCATCGCATCCCAAGGAATTGAGCTTTGGTTAGAGCTAATCACACATACATTACTTGTTTGCATTAAAAAAAAAATAGTTGCTCTCTGTGTCAAATTGCCTATATTCTGTCTCCTTCCCATTGCCACCTCCAAGTGGTCTCTCCTTATTATGATGATAGTGTCTGTTATATAATTTCTGGTCCAGGTTTATCTATATGTGGCAGGCCTACAACTGAAGAATTTTTAAAAAGGCTTATGCGTTTTCATAGTTTATCCAAGGACATACTGGAAAACCCTGGATGAAACCATGACTTTAATATTTTTCTTCTTGCTTATTTTTGATTCATTTCACCTCTCCTGGAAGAATATTTCTATAAACAAGCTTTTAGAGAAACAAATTTTGATAATTTCATGCACTTACCTTTGTGATTATTAATCCAGTGATTAATCCATGCAAATAAAGTAATCCACAAAAATAATCTGTAAAATTATCCCATTAAATCAACCAGTAAATTAAATTAATCTGTCAGTTAATGCATCTACTAGATTTTAATTTATTAATGCTGGACAGAGATTAAGTAGCTCCTGATTCTCTGTTTTCTTACTCCTCTAGGAAGCTATCACTGTACCTCCAGAAGCTGTGACTTGATTTCCCTGTGTCGGTTTCCTTCATGTCTGGGAAGCCACCGAGGTGGTATAGATTTAATGGCCTTAGGATATTGAGAAACTATAAAGACTTCTTTTCACTGTGAAAAAAATAGGGAGATAATTTTTATTTATATAAATCCTGTATCACCTAGAAAGTAACAGGAAACTGCAGTGTTAGTGATCTAAGGTGCAAACATAACTAAGTTTTAAACAAGCATATAAAAATCAGAACAGTGACTATCACTTACCCTTAATTCCATTAGCACAGGGCTTCCTGTTAAAACAACAAATCATTTTAATACCATGTCTCTCTACTAAAACGGAACTCATACACAATGTAACTATAATTAAATGGTGCAATGTCTTACAGAGACATAAAGAAGTAAAGCTAAACTTAATAATGCTACATCTTAACCCTATGTAAGTCTTTATTCAAAACCAATTTAGAAGATAAAAATTGAGACGCATCTGTGCATAGTTATATAAAATCAGATTGTATGAGTCACGGGTGCAGACTGATGCAAGTATATTACAATGGGAGCTTGAATTCCATGGGGGGACAACAGTGTGCTTTTATAAACCATAAAATGGCTATTGGTTAATTTCCTAGCAAAACAGTCCTCCATTGATTAATGCTCTGATTGCTTTTAATAGTATTTTTTGAAAATATCTTGTACCTATTAAAATTTTGCAATATGTTTGTATTGGTATAGGTTGGAGTTAGTTTAGGAACTAATCCTAAGTGGGTTTCCATGTATGTCAATGTCTTGAACAGGTCCAGGATCACCCAGTCATGTTGGCTTTTGCCCAGTTAGTGCCAGCTTTACCCTCCTTTATTTGGAAATTGTGGCTAGATCCAGAGACCTTCAGAGTGCCAAAAGTGCCCAGGTTTTTAAATGTCATAGCATTTTGAAAATGAGAATACAGCCAAATATTGAAATAGCAAATGAACTCAAATGTGAAAAGACAAGAACTAAAGCAATGCATTTTGAAGAGGTTGAGAAAAACCCAAGGTCTCATAGCTGATAACTATCATAAAGAGAGTTTGTACTCCACTATTCTGGTTTCATATTTAGTACTCCCATCACACATGGCATTTGCCATATACAAACAGGGAGCTCTCTACATGGAAGCTGTTATTCCTTTTTCATTTAACCTACACATTTCCACAAAATAAAATAGTAACCGAGATTATCTTGAATTAAACCCAACTACTAAAAGTGAAAGTCAATCATTAAGCTTTATAGATAGAACTAGGCTAAACCTGTGCTACTCACAATCCTTTGTAGTTGTAAGTAGGAACACCTATCCGAGGATACCAGAGAACTAGTGGGGATGTGTGACAAAGAAATTGTCTCATAGTTTCAAGGGTGGAGTGAGCAGCCAAACCTCAGAAGCTGCTTGACCCTGGAACCAGAAACACTTGAGCAAGGGTAGTTGGGCTTCCGTTTCCTCTCTGGATGTCCTAGTCTTGGTACTGAGGTCTTTCTTGCTCTGCTCTTCATGAGCACGACAAGTAAACAGCCTTGAACTTTTGTTATCACTCTACCTGTCAACACACTGCTTATCCCAAATTATTCCTGGTTCCTGCCAGGGAAGAAAACTCTGATCTAGCTCAGAGGTGAGAGCTCAGTCATGAGCCTAAGTGAGAAATATTCAAAAGGAACTTTTGTGTCCAGGCAGGCACCCTGTGTGTGTGTATGTTTTAAAAATGACAAACAGCATTTTCTGCTCCTTTGTTTTTAATTGGTGATGCCAAAGTTAGTGACTCTACAGTGCTTGTGAGTGTGGAGAAACTGTTTTCTCATTGTCTCCCCTTAGCCTTTGTTTTTATTTGACAGTAACCAACCTGTCAAATAACGTTCATTTTTGGCTAGACATCCATACTATTTTGATCTATGTTGATGTTCCTGTATATAGGGGATGTAGACTTAGGGGGTTGCAAGAATATAGTTATGGAAGCTGTCTTTGTAAGAATAGTGTCTGATGAACTTTAGGCAAGAAATCATGTAAAGGATGCTTGCTTTTTCAGTCACTCTCTTCACTCTACTACGTAAATTGTAGCGTGACTGCTAAAATACAGTCAAGGTGAATGTTCTAGAGCACAATGTATTCTGAGCATAATAGCCATCATCTTCATCAGAGCAGTTGTAACCACTTGCAAGAGACCAAGATAAGACTCATAAGAGGAGGGGACATTGGATCCTCACCTCATACTGCCTCTTGCACTTATCAGCGCTATATGATTTTACCCTCATTTCATGTGACCTAGTTTTTGTGGAAGGCACTGGAAATACGTAGTGTAAAGAGTGTTAACTAAAGAGGAGATTCTGTGTACGCCACGATGGGGAAGTTGTCATCCATTTGAGGGAGAGACTTTTTGATGGCGTGGTTGCTTGGAATTACATTTCTCTAAACAACCCCTCACCCATGCTTTGAAATTCAGCCAGTCAACTCATTGGTTTCTCAATTTGGACTTGGTGAAATTCTACTTTGTTTTGTTATCTGTGCCATATTTGGGGGACCCAGATACTTGTTTATATCTTTCCAGGGGAACAGTCCATGTAACATTGAGAAATGAGTGGTAGCATTCTCTGAGATCGAAGGGCAGGGATGGGAAATATTTATTTCGGTTCACGGATTCTGGACAATGGTTGTACGTTAGAATCACCTGTGGAAAGAATCAGTGATATTTTTGTCATGAATTGGATGAGATTTAGAGAAAGGTAGTGATTTATGATTCCCAATTTTGGATTTCAATGATTGGGTAAATTCTGGTAGTTTTTTTCTGAGATTGAGAATGTAGACTGGGTAGTAGTTGCATTTGAAGTGAATTGTGATTTTGACATCTTTGAAGGACTAATTATCCCATGAAGACTAGAGGTCATTCGGACTGAGTCTCAGGAAGTGTCAGAGGTCTGATAGTGTGGCCGATTATGGCTGTAAAGGGAGTTGTTATAGTTGATTTCTTTTGAACAGGACACTATCCAGTATTTTTATAGACATAGCAACTCTCTATATTTGAGTCATTTTGAGTAGCAGGTACATTTGGTGACCTCCATTTCGGGCTGCTAGACGTCACCGCTAAGTACTAGTGCTTCTGAAGTCATGATTGTACTATTTGGGTCAAGTATCCCTCATTCCAGGTATAGCTTTTTGATACAGAGGTAACTCACAGGTCAACGTAATGATATGATCCTTCAAAATTTACCACTTTGATAGTGTTTTTTTTTTCTCCATAGCAAGATATATGTTAATAAATTTCTGTGACTTTCTTTGGATTTTCATTTTTGTATGCTGTCCTAGTTAGGGTCACTATTGCTGTGATGAAACACCATGACCAAAGCAACTTGAAGAGGAAAGGGCTTTTTTTTTTACTGAGACTTCCATATCATCACTGTCCATCATTGAAGGAAGTCAGGACAGGAACTCAAACAGGGCAGGAACATGGAGGCAGGAGCTGATGGAAGAATGATGCTTACCGGCTTGCTAATCATAGCTTGCTCAGGTGCTTTCTGATAGAACCCAGAACCACCAGCCCTGCTCCATCAGTCACTAATTAAGAAAAGATTTCTACAGGTGTACCTACCTGATCTTTGGGAGGCGTTTTCTCAGTTGAGACTCTCTTCTCTCTGATGACTCCAGCTTATGTTAAGATGACATAAAACTAGCCAGTTTTTAGTATACCTTTGAAGATAAATTTATTATATTTTCATATGATAGGAAAGAAAAATAACCCATGTAATAACCAGAGTTTGTCTGTGTAGTAAGAGGCTTCTGTTTAATATTGTTCCTAGTGAGGATTAGTTAGTATTCACAGGAAATAATCCTTTAATGGAGGCTCTTGTTTTCCCACCTTGAATAGTCTTAACTAATTTGAAAAGAAATATAGTCTCAAATTTCATGATCTTATGAGGTTAAAATATGCTTTTCCCTTATTTATTCTTCCCATGTACATATAGTTATGTTTTGTTTTCTGCTTCTAACTTAAAACAACAACAACAAAACCAAGCATTTTCCTAGTATTGTGGATAAAGTTTTAGCAGGATCCCTAGCTCATTTCCTTTAATTTTCATTATAGCAAACTTACAATTGTCCTCAAGTGTTATCTGTGTCCTTATTGGATAATATAGACAGATATTTCTCTCCCTTTCTCACTTTTTTCTACCTCTTTTTGTGTCCCAGCCATACTTAGTGGCATAATTATTTTCGAATTTTTAACTTATTTCTTCCTACTTTAATTCATATGTGGTTTGCATGCTTTTAATGTTAAACTGTTAAAGAACATAGCCTTTTCCATACAATAGAGTGAAATCATGTTTATATTTGGCTTCATAATAATGAACCTATTGCTCATTTCTTTGTCATGCTATTGATCGTATAGCTTGTTCTGAAGTTTTGCTTTTTGATGTTCAGCCTCAAGGGCTTTTTAGTGACTAGAGAGGAAAAGAGTATAGCCCCAGGTTGTCAAGGATCCTCCCCTGAGGTGTAATACATGGCCAGAACCAGCAAGGACTGCCATGGGACAGTGGTCTTGTACTTTGTAAAGATTTGTCACTTGTGTTGTTTTAATAAAATGCTGATTGGCCAGTAGCCAGGCAGGAAGTATAGGCAGGGTGACCTATAGGTGGGATAGCCAGAATAGGGGAATTCTGACTAGAGAAAAGTTCAGTCTGCAGTTGTCACTCAGACACAGAGGAGGCAAGATGAGAACGCCTCACTGATACAAGGTACCAAGCCATGTGGCTAAAACAGACAAGAATTATGAGTTAGTGTAGGATGTAAGAGTTAACAAGAAGCCCGAGCTGAACAGTTTATAATTAACGTAGACCTCTATGTGTTTCTTTGGCACAAAATGGCTGTGGGACCTGGTTGGACAGAAACCTCTGTCAACAAAGGACAAAGATGCAAACAAGAGCTTGGGTGGATGAGTGGTTATGGGGGTGACCGTTGGCTACTCTACACATGTCTGCCCCTTTCATCATCCTACTGTTTACCCCAGATGCTGACAGTATGGCTTCAAACTCTCTTTCCGTTGATGTTTTTGGAGGGAAGCAGGAAAGAGAAGTCAATTACTGTTGCCTATGGTTCTTTTCTTGCAAGGGCAGCCTAGGTAGCATCATTTCTGAACTGGACTTCTTGGTCCCCATGAACAGTCTAGCTGTGGTTGTTCCTCAAGGTTTCTGTGATTGTTCTTCGCTGTCCTTTTTATCCTTGGGTGGACTAGCTTAGCTGATGGGATCCCAGACCACTTCTCTAGCGATTCACGCCATAGCTTTCATACAAAGAAACCCTCTATTTTATCCATTCAAGTGACCTATCTGCTTTGTTTTTGAGACTTGGAAACATCAAGCCAAACACATTGCTGCAAGCAGGAGATGTTTTGTATCACCCAGAAGAAATGTTGTGTATTTGGATTCCCAGCTGTACTCTTAAATGTGAATGATTTTGACTCAACCTGAAATTAGTTCTTCAGTTCTTTCTGACTCTTTTGGAGGGAAGAGCTGAGAATATAAGTCAGCTTTCTCCCCCCCTTGGTCACGACAGTGTCTAGAGGCTTTTTACATTCCCTGTGTATCAGATCATTGGATCATCTGTTTTTAGCTCTGTGTTTTCTTCTGTTCTTAAAGCAGAGCATTGGGGACGCTATCTCCATAGAAAATGAATACCCGTTCTTTATTTGTACCTCTATTTGATAAATTGTGCCTAAAATTTATTTATTATGGCATAGATATTTTATGATATAAGGCATAGATTTACATCAGAATTTTTCTGTGGTGATAGACTATCTAGTTGTTTATCAAGTAATTCTCCCTTTGATTTGACTTCATGATGCCTAATTTACCATGTATTAAGTGTCTGTAATTAGATTTTTCCTAGACTTCTAGTTTTCATATCCATCTGCTTTTCTAATTTGGGACAGTATACAGTGGCTTTTGTGATTGTTACTGCATAACAAAATTACCAGATAAGGTTTCAGATGGTCTCTTTCCTGTTTGTCATTTAAGGCACTTGACAACACATTCTTTTTCAAGTAAAAAACCTGATTTGTTGTCTCAGTGATTTTTTTTTTTGAGAGTTAGAGGAATACTATACAAAGAATGTAAGAACTAAGGAGAACTGATGTATTTGTCATATTTTTTTTATTAAGGAACATGTATTTTTTCCATCAATATACGATATAGCACTGTTAAACAATTGTGTTCAACTTCACTAAGTATACTCTCATTCGGTTTTAGCATTTTATAAACATTTTAGGTTTAGTGGTTTTATTATATTACTTTCTAGTTACTTGGTAATATTAAAATAAGAAAATTATATTATGCTTATGCTTTACTAAATATTGTCAATATATTATTGTAGGTATTATATTAAAAATAAATAATAGTCCTTTATGAATTTTATTACTGTCAGTTAAGTATGGTGGTTGTGAGCCTTTTTGGGGGCTCATGTATTTTGAGAGAAGTTCTATAGCGTTTTTGAATTATTATATTTATCCAATTCATACTTTGATTTCAAAATGATTTTTATTTAAAAAAAATAGTTGGGGGAATTCCAAGGGAAAAAAATAGAACACAGTAGTATAAAGATTTGAATGAATAGAAAGGGTTACAGGTGGTGGAAGTTGGGAGGGTGAGTAGAGAAGGGATAGGTATCTGAAAGATAATGCACATAAAGATATGATTTAAAAGTCACATGAAAACTTACCATAGAAGCTTCCTAAAACAGACAGACAGATACACACATACACACACATACTAAAATGAAGTGACCCTATAAGAAAGCAACATTACCTTTATTAGATACCAGAAGTTAATATATAAAAAGCCCAGAGACAGAAATGGGTGACTTCTTTTGTAGTTGTTGACCAATGAGGTCACTTAGAGACCCCCAAAACATTCCTTGCTATTACCAGTGCTCTTGGCAACCCTCCAGAACTTGACAGTAAGACCTTGTTATTGAAGATACCACGTATAAATCATTGAACACTGATGAATAAATCCGATACTTTCCCGGCCATCTCTCATAGTGCTGGAAAGTGCTATGCTGGCACCTGGAGGAAAAACTTATAATTATGTCTAGCTGTGAACTCTGCAAGCCACGACAATGATTAGCTTTGGAAGCCATGCCTGGGAGGTGCAATAATGGCACTGAATGTCGGGGGAGTAGCCAACTACTTTCTGATTGGATTTAAGGCTTGTTCTATAAGTGTAAACTCTTATCTGGCACCAATGTGGGGACCAATATCATGTGGCTTGACAGGCAATAGACTATGTGGCAGAGTCTACTATTACTTTACAAACTAGGCATAACAGTAAACAGATTAGAAATGATTTATTGCTATACCCATTGATTAGTGTATCTCTCAACTCAGCAGAGAAGCTTCCTTTTGCAGTAGATGATGATTAACATGGAAATTCAAAATTGCCTGTTGTGCAGAAAATAAGAAATAACAGAATACCCTTTTAGGCCTAAGTAGGATGTTTGTATCACTTGTTCTCTCTACCGAGGGCCATGGATCATTGAAGGAGAGGGAGTAAGAGCCAGAGGTAGCTGACGATGTAAGGAAACAGTGTTTTCTGAATACAAGCAGGGCAGTTGGACTTACGTATTCCTAGAAGTTGAGACAGCCTGTAAGCAAACTGTGCTCAAGTTTAACAAAAATTCCAGTATGGAGAGTGGAGGTGGGCACAAAGCCTACCCCAAGCTAAGTAACCATGAGAAATTGGTAACTACTGGGGGAGAGGGAGTGTCAGTTTTCTTTAAGGGTGAATCACCTGGTAGGTCAACCATGTCTGGAAGGCCACATATCCAAGAATATAGGGGGTACCACAAATTGGCCTTTATGGTTTATTTTATTTTCTTTTTTAAGAAGTTAAGAAGTTGTTTATCTACGGAATGGGGAATGAATTGGGGAGAAGTGAATATGAGCATACATTGTTTGGAATTCTCAAAGAAGTAATCAAAATGAAAACAATATAATAAAAATGAGGAGAAATATTTTGTTTTTCAGATAATGGGTACAGTAGCAACTTTCATGTTAATTGGAGCCTGCCACGGTTGGTTTAATTTTGTATGTGACTGTTTTAGGTAACTTTTAATTAGAGTTTGATAGTCTACACAAACTGTGCTGCACATATATGTCACTTAGTAGCACCTCCCACTAGTGGCTTATTCAGATCCTCATACACAGTGGTGCAAGGGAACTGGAAACAGAAAACCAACAGGTCTCCGAAGCTGATGATAGATTTCTTCTCATTTTCTCGAGTCGTCATCCTTTCCAGTGTTGTTTTGTAGAATTTCATAGTCTGTGTACACAATGAACATTTGACTGTTTTTCAGCATAAAAGTAAGAATAAGAAATGCCCTCTAATGCTTGCCTTGGTGTTTCTTAACCGTATTTAGTGATGATTGGAGACTCCATGTAGCAGTCCTTTACTACAACCAAAAAGAGGTTCTGCAATTGTATTTGGAACATAAACATGCATGTCTTTTATCAGAGGTATACTTGGGTGCATGTGTATATCTTTAGTCTCTTAGCTGACAAAGTGAGATCTTTTCATCTTCATTTTAAGTCGAATGGAAAGCCAAATATGAGTTTTAATAAGTTTTTATTAGCCTTTTATGAACTGTTGACTATTTTAAATAATCTTTGCCCATCACTGCAAAATAAAATGACTTATATTTTTCATAGACAGAAGTATACATATACAACTATATTTTATATACACCGCTACACAGATAGGGTTCTGGTGAAAGTTATGGTAATTGGACAGATAAGGAAAAGCTGAAGGCCAATTTGTATAATCACGTGTAAGACAGTGAAAAAAAATATGTTTTCAGTTCGTTTTTTATCATGTCTATTTAATAGAAATAGAAAACCAAAATTAATTTGTATTCTGACTCTAAAAACATAAAATAAAATAAGTTTTATAGTTGTGATTATAGCTGGAATGCCTGTTCTAGATGACCAAGGCTTTCCTGCCTCTAGATGTGCTGCCCAATGTTGTCACACCATAGCACAGTTAGAGCATGATGTAGACACTCAGCTGAATATGAAGCTGGCTGTTCCTGTTGGTTTTGTATGTATTCCTCTGAGCCCAACTGTTGAAACTCCACTGTGGAGTTCATGACAAAGCTAGCCAACAGTGTTGGACCGAGTTCCTCAACACTGTGGCTGCCAAACAGAAAGCTGTGTAGGGGCAGCTTTGATCATTACAGTAAGTTCTTCTGTGGGTAGGCTCTCTGCTCAGGTAGGCTTTCGTTCATCCGCTCGAACTCCTAACTAGTTTCCCATTCACTGAGAAGAAAAGCCAGAGTTCTTGTAGTGATTCCGTCACCTAATTTCATGTCATATCTTTGTGTCTGTCACTCACCACTAGTCTGTTTGTGCTTTCTTAGCAGACTCAGACCCATCTCTCAGTCTGGGACCACCTCCCCAGCAGACACATGGTTCCTTTCTTTACCACCCACAAGTTCAGCTTTGATAAAACTTTATGTCAGACATCAACCTTGAGCACTCATGTTTGATTTGCTGGGTTTTTGCTTTGTTCATTGCCATGTCCTCTCTTAAGCTTTGTACCAGTATTTTGTGGAAAAGGTTAATTGCTTACTCTGTAAGCTCTAACTGTCCTGTCCGGTGGAAGAAGAAGCACTGAATGGCCTCACCACTAGATCCAATGGCATTCTCCAGCTCCTACAGACCATGGCGTACTCTTAGGCTCTTGAAACTGTCTTTGCCAATTTTTGTAAATTCCAGTGCTTCTTAAATTCTTACTGATTGGCTGGAGAGATGGCTCAGAGGTTAAGAGCACCGACTGCTCTTCCAGAGGTCCTGAGTTCAATTCCCAGCAACCACATGGTGGCTCACAACCATCTGTGATGAGATCTGGTGCCCTCTTCTGGCATGCGGGCATACATGGAGGCAGAACACTGTGTACATAATAAATAAATAAATAAATAAATAGATAAATAAATAAATAAATAAATTCTTACTGATTTGATAATACCCCTGTTTTTGTTGTTGTTTTATGTTTTTCCCCGTAGGATGTCACAGTTTATCAGCTATTTCTAGAAAAATCCACCAATGGTTAAGCTTTGTTTTTTAGTTCTTTTCTGTGTTGAGTCTCTTGCCTTCTGCCACCACGTTTGCTGTTGGTGTTGCTCCCCAGTCTCCCTGGGTGGTTGTCTTCTAAGGCATACAACTTCCTACACCTTGTAAGTTCATCTTAGCCAAGTCTGCTTATTAATTTATTCTCTGGTCTTCTTGTTTATAAGTCTCCAGTAAGGTGATATTTAAAACAGTTTTATAGCAATTCATATAGAAAGAAACTATCTCTAAAAACAAGTTTATTTACTGGTTGTGTTTTTTTGTCAACTTGACATAAGCTAGAGTCATCTGAGAAAAGGGAGCATTTGTTGAGGAATTGCCTTATTAGCATGTCTCTGGGGGTGATTGCTAGTTGCTGTAAGAGGGCTTTATTTACTATGGGCAGTAACAGCCCTGGGCTGGTGTGCCTGGGTTGTGTAAGAAAGAAAGTATTAGGATCAAGCAGTGGGAGTAGGGTGGGTGGCAAACCAATGAACAGCCTTCCTTCATGCCTGGATTTCAGTTCTGCAGTAACTGTCTTTTGAAAAAGCCAATGACAAAATTCTTATTGGGAAAATTATTTCATTAAAACGGGGATTGGCATAAAGTGTTTTTTTTTTTTGTTTGTTTGTTTGTTTCCAGCTTTCACTACGTTATGGTGATGTGCTTTGGTTATCACAGTTTTTTCCAATGATGAATTTATTTCGATTTCTAAGAAGTATTTTAGTGTGTGTTCATTTTGCCTCAGTGATGTTTGCTTCAGTTGCCTTTAAATGGTAGTTCTGCTGTCTCTCCACATAGGTGCATGGGGGATCTCTCCTGGCACATGTGGGGGGTGGCAGTCTATTGATATTATACCTCTGCTCACTGCAATTGTAAGACTGCCCTGGCGTTTCTAGTGACTTCTGGACAGGATGGTTGCATGAGATCAATTTACAGATGAATAGTTTTAAATTCTATTTATACTATAGGATTCTTTTTCAACAGTTCACACAAGTGGGGGTCCACCTACAAGATCACATTTCTAAATGCTGATCGTTCTGTACTTTTTGTAAGTTTATACATTTAGGAATTATAATAACCATTATGTAGTCCTCTGTGTGATTCTTTTATACTCTTCTTAATATACCTTTATGATTTTCCTATTTTATAAGTGGTTTCAATCTTTAAAACTGGTTTAACCAATCAAAGTACTGTTGATAGGAAAATAAATTTCTGATGTTTTGAAGGGATGACATTATTTGTTCAAGTGCTATGTTCCATAGGTCTTAGAATTATGTTAAACTGGTTGTTTTTGTTTGTATGTGCTTGAGACATACTTACTAAGAAACTTTGAATTATTTTTGAACAAATAATATCTGTATATATGTATTTAAATCTACCTATGCTCACAGAAGCGAGACTGTCTCTTATAGCATGATTTATTTTGCATTTGTATTTTCTAAAGAGAATGTGACCCTTCACTGCTTCCCTTTTCTGTAGTCAAATGGTTTCCCTTTTATAGTAAATTGGTATTTCTCTTTTCTTAGATTTTCATTAATTTTGACAGGAGAAAGCCACCATAACTTATCAGAAATTTCGATCCCTTATTTTTATATTTGAGAGAGGCTCTCCAGGAGCAGTCGGAATGTGTGCCTTTCTCCTCTAGGTGCCCTCTGTTAACCTCTTCTCCGTGTATGCACAGAATAAACGGATCTCTGGTCTTCTGTGAAATTGTTTCAGTGTGAGGGAGAGAAGATTCTTTGCAAGTTCAGGGTTTGGCTCTGCTGAGATGAAAAGTCAGAAATGAGTTTCATGTCTTTGAGATTTTTGTGGCAGTAATTATAGTGACTTAATGTAAAACAGCCACACTACCTTGTTCCCTGATGAATTATCAAATTATTACCCCCATTTTTAAAATCTCTTGGGCCCTTTTAAAACATTTTATTTTTTAATTTTTATGAAATCATCTGTGTGGGGGTGAGAGGGGTTGGGGACATGGCTGGAGCTCCTGCAGAGACAGGAGATGGCATTGCATCCGCTGGAGCTGGAGCTTCTGAAGGTTGTGAGACACCTGATGTGGGTGTTTCTCTTTTACATGATACAGATGACATAGAGTTAAATATTTATTAGGAGAAAGGGGACACCAAGTTTCAAAAATGTTTAAAAAAAGGAGTATGCTTTGAATTAAGGGTTTAATACAGAACTGAGAGTTTACTTAAGCATGTGGTGTTGAATTTGCCTGCCTTCCTTCCTTCCTTCCTTCCTTCCTTCCTTCCTTCCTTCCTTCCTTCCTTCCTTCCTCCCTCCCTCCCTCCCTCCCTCCCTTCCTTTCTTCCTTTTTATTTATTATTAATTAAAATTTTATCTATTTTCCATGCCTACCACAGTTTCCCCTCCGTCTTCTCCTTCTGTTCCTCCCCACACACCTCCTATCTACCCGCCTCTCCATCCACTCCTCCTCTATAGAGGAGGATCAGAGCTCCCATGGGTGTCAACCAAGCGTGGCAGGTCAAGTTGAGGTAGGAATAAGCTCCTCCCTCTACATCAAGGCCTGGCAAAGCCTTCCACAAGGCAACTCAGCTGTTTTTGTTTGTTTGATTTTTACAAGACAAAGAAGAGCTGACTTGGTATTTAGAGTTGGGAGGAAAAGAAGATTTATATAGTTAGGGCTGTTTCTCTTTATCCCTCTCCCTCCCTCCCTCCCTCCCTCCCTCAGTCTTCTCTCTCCAGGCAGAGATGATGTTTACTTCAATGACTCTGTACCTTATTTTTCAAAAAATAAGTCTCTCACTAAATTAGGAGCTCACCAATGTGCTAATATGGCAGGTCAAAGAACTCCAGGGATCCACCTTGCTCTGCCTCCCCAGTCCTGGTATTATGGAAGTTTGCTGCCACCTGGTATTTCCCATGGGTGCTGGAATCTGAACGTAGGTTTTCTTGCTCGTGTCATAGGTACTTTACTTATTGAGTCATCTCTTCTGCCCTTGCATAGAGGCATTTCTCTAAACACATCTTCACAGTTTCTTTTTGACTATCCTAATTGCAGTGCTTAAACTTTAATTTCTCCCTCCGTTATATAGAGAACTTCATGCTGTTGAACTGCTCTTCTGTTGCCACTTAAATACTTATGTCCTCTACTTACGCTATTTTATTCATAAGTTTTGTCGAGTGAAAAGCTGCTTGCTTTCCCTAATGGTGATGTGTCTATGAGGATCTTCATTGAGGTTTCATGATTTGTAGCTGGGATTGACAAAGGAAAAATGTCAAATGACTTTTAAAAATTCAAATACAATGGGGTTAGCCTTTTATTTTTATGACCTAACATTTTTTTCCTTTCTAATTAACTTTTTTTTTTCTTGTTTGTTTTCTGAATAAACTACTTGATGGAAGATTGAAGATACTCCAGGGCCAAGATAACACTTGTTTCAGTTATTAAATTTGAAAAGGCAAATTCTTAAACATTATCCATTGAGCCTACTTACTCTTTACTACCATACTGGAGATGGAGCAATTATATTACTTCTTGGTTTACTTATATCCTTACTGTTTGTTTACCTTAAATCTCTATTTGATTCTGGGGATTAGCTTTGTCCTTCATATTTTCTCCTTAAAGACATGGTTTGACAATAGGGCCAAGAATGAGGCACTTTTAGAAATGATACCGTCTTTACAGACTGATAATGATCAACTAAAAGGGAAACTCAGCACACTGGAGAAGGATACAACCAATTTGACAAACAAAAACCAGTCAAATGAGGCACTTTTAGAAATGATACAGTCTTTACAGACTGAAAATGACAAACTAAAAGGGAAATTCAGCACTCTGGAAAAGGATACAACCAATTTGAGAAACAAAACCCAGTCAATGACAAGAGGTTGCTGAGGCATTGTCTGAGAGAATTTGTACTGTTGAATATATTAATCGGACTCTGTCGAAGGGCTATGAGGAGATTTTTGCTTTGTTCCGTATTTTTTTTTTTTTGAGATAAGAATCCCTAAGAAGTTCTGGCTGGCCTGGAACCACCTGATGGGGAAGCTTTGTTAACCAATTATCTTCAAGAGGTAGGACCGAGTTAAGGTGCTCTCTCTCCGTGGCTCCCTCGCGACACAGCCGAACGTGGACTTCTCGTTCCTGTTTCGTGAGTTTTTCCCCTCATAATAAAAAAAAAATATAATTGTTTGTCTTTTAGCTGGCCTGGTTATTTCCAAAATTGAGCTAACTTCTACAAAAAGTAATTTTTAAAATGTACAGGTTTCACCTTTAGCTTGGGGTTCATAGTTATCTTGAACTGATTTCAGTTCATTTTCACAGTGATTCTTTTTTAGTGCATTTAATTTATAAAATGATGGAAACTGATGACCTAAAGTCACTGGAGTCTGAGGTAGACTACGTAACTGTAGAACTATATTGTAAGATTTTCCTACAAATATTTATGTCTTTTTATGTTATAAAAAGAATGTATTGCCAGTGCCTTTTAGCATTCATCTCTCTGTCTTTTTTTTTTTTTTACCACGAAACAATATACAGTTGTTTCTATTAAGGGTAGAAATATGACAGTCCAATAATGTTGTTCACATTTCTTTCTCTTTGTCAAGCACAGAATATAAACAAAATTGATGTATTGTTTCCTATTTCTTAGTGCGAAGGAGAGATCTTTCATAAGGCAGAGTCTTGTATTCTCTACTCCTGTGATGATGGAGAAATAGATCACTTGAGTGACTTGAATCAATAGTACTAATGCCACGCATTATCATAAAATGTGAGTAGGAGCGATGCCATTGGGAGAAGACAATGCTCTCTGATGACTAAGGAGATGGATGCAGTTCCCCTCACCTATGCTGACCCATCCTTCTTGAGGAAGAAGCAATGGCATCATGTCTTCCATGTCTGACTTTATTTTCTACATTGTTGCTTTAAAGGATGAAGAAACTTTTTTTTTAAAAAAAAAAAACATTGAGTTTGAAGTATTTGACATTTGTACGTTGTGTTTCAAGACCAGTGGCATTTGACTCCCAAGTGAAACCTTCAATAAAGTAAGAAAGTCTCAAGGTCTTCAGGGGCAACATAGTAGCAAAGGTGTCTTGTGTCCTCCGTTCACTCAACAAAAGCCCAGCCAGGTCTACCAGTAGTTTACAGCCTAGAATATTTTCAGTTACTAAAAGAACAGAATTATCCACTGCAATCTGTAGATCAGTGATATTGTCACTCAGGAAAACAAAAGGAAAAAAAAAACCTTTTCTAACTGAAGAAAAACAAACAAATAAACCAATTTGTTACAAATAGACCTTTGTTCTTAGGTAGGATAAAGTTCTTAAAACAGTAAGGAAATGGTAAAAGAAATTGCAGGCAATGAGGAACAATAGTAGAACTCAAAGAAGAGCACACAGAATAGACTAAACATCTCTTCATGACCTTTAAAAATCATGTTGACTTATTGTAAAAAAAAACAAACAAACCACAATGCCACGTAATACTTTAAAACTATACTTAAAAGCCAAGGGGGCAAAGGAGCCAAATGAAGATAATGTTTCCATGCTCCCCTGAAGGTGATACTGTACTGGTATTAGCAGACTACTATAAACCAGTCATAGATGTGTTCATATATGCGCACGTATAAGATACCCTGAGAAACTAGAGTATTTATTATGAAACCTATACAGAAAGATTCTTTAAAACATTGAAGAAACTAAGATGCCATTCTGCAAAAATGGTTAGATAAGCTGAAGAAGTGAAAGAGAAATTGAGGAATCGGCTCCAGTGGAAATAGAAGACAAATAATAGTAGCAAGACACATTTAAATAGTAGCATGCAAAAACCACCTTGAAAATAAAAGTTCTAAATGTTCTACACAAAATACAGACTGCAGAGCGCATCAAAAATACAGCTAGCAATTATAACTTTTTTGAGAAACTCATTTCAAATGTAATGACATAGGTAAGTTCAAAGTAAAAGGTTGGGAGAAATTATGCCACACAAACATTAATCAGAAACAGTAATGGCTGTATCAATATTTGGCCATTTAGACTTTGAGCAAGGGAAATTATTAGAAACAAGGACAGTTCATAATGATGACAGGGTAAGTGCACCAGAGAGAAGAGGATTCTGGACATATATCTGCATGCCAGACCACCGTGCCTCCAAATCAAGCAAACAAGAGCAGAACAGAAAAGGAAAAGAAGCATTTGCAGATATGGCAGAGGACACAGATGCCTCTTTTTCTTACTGACTATCTTCAACTAATAGTATAGGCCAACATCTCATACTGCATTGGACAGACTGGCAACTCCATCCCCTCTTGATCACAGCACAGAATTGCTACGTGCTGCTCAATTCTATCTGTTAATATTTTGTGAAAGATAGTTGCATATAGATTTTTCTTAGTACTGTTTTTGTTTGACATTGCTATCATTGTAATTGCACCTTTTTTTTTTCTGTCTTAATCTGATAGCTCTTCAGACTGTATTAAAGCTCCGGCTTTAATTATTATGTTTTCAGTTTGAGGAGTTTTGGATTCTTGTATTTTCAGCTTTGTCTGCGTACCTCTACGTTTGGGTGTCTGTCTGTGGGTGAATCGACTCCATATATTATGTAATGTCAGTGCTATCTCCGCTAACACTCCTGGCTCTGAAGTCTGATTTATCTGGCACATTGTCATTCCTGCTTAATGTTTGCATGGTGTATCTTCTTTTTTTCACTTTTACTTTCAGTATCTGAGATGAGTTTCTGTAAGCAGCACATTTATTGAAGCGTTCTTTTAAAGTCGCTCTACCTGTCTCTTTAATTAGCGTATTTAACCATTTACACTCCACGTGACTGTATATTCAGATTTAAGTTGCTGATTTATTTTCTGTTTGACATTTTCTTTCATTTTTGTTTTCTTTCTCTTGCCTTTCTGTAGGTTGCTCAGATGTATTTTTGCATTTCGTTTTACTTCACCTATAGTTGGTATATATCTTTCAGAGGTCACTCTATCATCGCCAAAATATACACGGATTATCACGGTTTGCTATTGGCTCCCTGCTTTAGCAGTTGGCCTGGAGTATAGAAACATTCCCTCTCTTGAGATCTATCCCCTCTCCGTCCTTTTAGATCAACACGTGATCTTGATCTATTTTGTTTGGCCGCTGACATAATTCACAAACTAAAGAAAAGCAGGCAGGTGTGTCACCCTTTGTCATCTGTGGGCAGACTGTGACTTATTTGGATCTTTCTTTCTTCCTGATGTCCCTGGTTGCTACTGCTTCAATTTCCTTTTTTTTTTCTTTTAAATCATCTTTCTTATTGGAAAACTCACTCAAGCCTCCTTTTAGAGTGAATTTACTGACAAAAAAAAAAAAAAATCTCTGAGCTTTCTTTTTATCTGAGGATGTATTGATTTCCTCCTTATTTCCTGAAGGCTGTTTTGATAGATAGAGGATAGTAGATTGACCACTCTTAAATTACATTTGCCACTTAACTTCTAGCCCTGATGGCTTCTGAGAAGGCTGGACTACTACTCTATTTTTTTAACCACTTTTTTCTCGTGTACTCTGAAGATTTCTTGTCTTTAGAATTCAGAGATTTAATGATGATGTGCTTGAAATAGACTAACTTGAACTTTGAATTATCTTGCTTCTTGAATCAATAAATAGGTTTATGTCACTTGGCTGATTTGTAGAGTTCAACCACTGGGTACCATACAGGCATGTTCGGCTGTTTGTTTCTTTCTGTGGCTCCAGTGACACAAATGTAGGTTATTTTTGATAATCCCCTGGGTCTCCAAGACTACATTCATATTTCTCAGTCACTCCCCCCACTACTATTTCACTTTTTAGTTTATTGCTATTTTCCCCTTTTAGTTTCAGCCATTCTGCCATTGAACTTCAAAGACTGAAATTTTTAATTTTTTATTATATACTTCATTACTAACTTTTAGTTTATTTTTCCTTTATATTCTCTTTCATTAGCTTTAGCCATACTAATAATTGGTCCCTCAAGCATAATTTTATGGTCATGTGTTTTAAAATATAAGACAGGTCTAATACCCCTGCCATTCCCATGTTGGTATTGTCCCTTTTGAAACTGAGAAATTTTCTTGTTATGTTTGGATCCTGAGTCTGTGATTCTGAGTTTTCAGGAGAAAGGAAACCATTGCCTTATTCTGCCAGGTATAAGCTCAGGATCCCCAGTCAGAATCCCTTGACATGGATGCAGGGCTCTGTGTGGCTGCTGGGTGGCAATAGATTTACTCCCTGTTCTCTGCAGAAATGGTGTTCCCAGAGGAGCATGGTGAAAGCTACAGTCTCCATCAGGCCTCCTCTGCCACCACCTGGGTAGGACTGGAATTGTGCCAGGTTGCTGCATAGAAGTTGATTCAAGTTCCCTTTGTGCTCATTGACCAGAAGGCGAGGACTTCACTAGCATCTGGTGATATTACAGGACTGGCTTATAGTGGTGATGATGGATGGTGAGTGGGAGTAAAATAGGTAGATTACTTCAATATTATAGTTTTGAAAAGTGTTGGCAGTGGAGCAAACTAGCATTGTCTCTGTCTCATATCTGCATGGGAATGCAACTATCTCAGTAAAAAAATTCAATTAAGAGTCAGTAAAAGAATTAAAAGAGCAAATTGATTCCAAAGTCAAAACTAAAAAGCAAAGATTTAATGTATTCATAAAAAGCATCTTTCTACAGCAGTGTCTTAGTTAGGACTAATTTTGCTGTAATGAAACACCAAAAGAAACTAGGAAGGAACAGGTCTTTTACACTTCCATATAACAGCTCATCATTGAAAGCAGTGAGGGTAGGAATCTGGAGGCAGGAGCTGATGCAGAGACCATGGTGGTGGTGTTGAGTACTACTTACTGGCTTGCTTCCATGGCTTTGCTCAGCCTGCTTTCTTTTCTTTTTTCTTTCTAATTGGTTTTTGCTTTTGTTATTATTTTGCTTTTGGTTTTTGAAGATAAGGTTTCTCCGTGTAGGCTTGGCTGTCCCAGAATTTTCTCTGAGGACCAGGCTGTCTCTTACAGAATGGAGGTCCACCAGCCCTAGGATAGCACCACCCAAAATGCGATGGACCATCGCCCATCAATCACTTGTTAAGAATGTACCCTATAGCTGGATCTTATGGAGACATTCTCTTAATTGAGGTTCCCTCCTCTTAGATGAGTCTAGCTAACATTGAGTTGACTTAAAATTAGTCATGACAAATACTGTCCACTCTATCTTGTACATATACAATCTCTTCTTATTTTATGTAGCTATCCCTGATCCCACTCCTTCCCTTCCTCCTGCTTCCTCCACCTTCTCCTACCCTGCCTCCCCATCCACATCTCAGAAAGGATAAGGCTTCCTATGGGGAGTCAATAAAGTCTGACACTTCACTTTGAGACAAGACCAATGCCCTCTCCTCCTGTATCTAGGCTGAGCAAGGTATCCTCCAAGAAGAATATGCTCCTAGATGCCAGTTCAAGCACTAGGGATTATTTCTGGTCCCATGGCCAGTGGCCCCACAGACAATTCAAGCCTCACAACTGTTCCCCACATTCAGTGGGCCTAATTTGGTCTTATGCAGGTTCACCCACTATCAGTCCAGAGTCAGTGAGCTCTTACAAGCTCAGGTCAGCTGTCTCTGTGGGTATCACCATGATGGTCTTGATCCTTTTGCTCATATTAATCACTCTTCCCACTCATGGGCTGGTCTCAGGTAGCTCAGCCCAGTGCTTCTTGTAGGTCTCTGTATTGCTTCTATCAGTTGCTTGTTGAAGGTTCTATGGTGACAATTAAGGTAGTCATCATTGTGTTTACAGGAGAATGCCAATATAGGCGTCTTCTCCATTGTTGCTTAGAGTCTTAGTTGGGGTCTTCCTTGAGGTTCCTGGGAATTTTCCTAGTGCTGTGTTTCTCAATAGCCCTTTAGTGACTCCCTCAATTAAGATATCTCTTTCCTTTCTCTCCTTTACTGTCTTTTCCTTTTCCTGAGCACCCCATTCCCTCATGTTCTCCTCCTCTTCTTCCCTTCTCCCATTCTCCCCCCCCCCATAATTTTTTCATGAGATCTTGTCTGTTTCTCCTTTTCAGGGGGTTCCATGTATGTTTCTCTTCGGGTTTTCCTTGTTAACTAGCTTCTCTGGGATTGTGGACTATAGGCTGGTTATCCTTTGCTTTATGTCTAATATCCACTTCTGAGTTAGTACTTACCATGTTTGTCTATGTGGGTCTGAGCTACCACCCTCAGGATTTTTTTCCTAATTCCATCCATTTGCATGCAAATTTGAAGATGCCATTTTTTCCCCCACTGAGTAGTACTCCATTGTGTAATTGTACCACGTTTTCTTTATCCATTTTTCAGTTGAGGGGCATCTAGGTTGTTCCAGGTTGTGGCAACTATGAACACAATTGAGCAAACGGACCTAGAGATCAGAAGAGAATAGCATGGTATAGTTAAAGAGTCAGAGTCCATATACTGATCACGGCATTAAATTTTTCCTCAGTCTCAACCTATTTGGTTACAAAGTAAGTATAATATGACTAGGCTTGTCCAGGTTCCTATATATGTATTGATAAAATACTTTTCAAAAAATCATAAAGGCAAGCATGAAGAGTAAATACTGTTTTTAAACATTCAACTAAGAGTTTGCTTTATCTATTTTGATAGGATATATTAAATTTAAGGGAAAGCATTTTTAAACTAATGTTAATTTTGCTTTATTCAGGTTTGGGGGGATAGACATCCTGGGTCTGTGTATTTTACTCCTTTCTTAAGCCACTTTACATCATTTAGCCTCTTTGGATCAATCCCCATCTTTATGAACGAGAGCAGATTTCTGATTGAACCTTGCCTTTCTGTGATATGATTCCTCTCTTCTAGTTTTTAGAGAATGAGAACTGGCTTGCTTCTTTTAGTCTAATAAATCGTTTTCGTCTAAAGTATTATGATCATATTCTTTTCCTTTTCATAACTCCTCCCAGACAGACCCTTCTCACCTCACTAACTCAACTTCATATTCTTTCTCTGTCTCTCCCCCCCTCTCTCTAAAACACAAGAAACAAAAATTAGAACAAGCAAACAAAAATAAGTCAAAACACCTGAGGAAAAAAGAGAATGCAAAGTGCATGGGGTCCATTTTGTGTTGACCAACTACTCTTGGGCCTTGGGTCTTTCTGGAGTAGGTTTGATATACCTGATTTCAGTCCATTGGAGAAACTGATTTACCCTTTCTTCACAGATATCAGTTGCAAATAGCTTCATGTTTAGGGGTTAGCCATTACGTCCTCCTCCATATGTAGTTTTTAAACTAACACATTGATCAGGAAAATTTCTAGTTCCTACTCAGCCTGTGCTCAGGATGATGCTAGGAACCAACACTGCAGAGAACAGTGGCGTCACTGGGGCCGCTCATCAGACACATGCCATTCCCTTGGAGTGAGATGGTGAGATGCTGTTCTATAGCCTCTACACATTTGCAGATAATTTCTCTAAATCCATCTTGATAAAGTTCAGTTTTCATAAACATTTTTGTACTGGAGGGACTCCTCATAAATAAGCAAGGTAATTTACAAGTGACAGTGGTTTTGAATGGGGAACAATAAACACTCCATTTATGGTAATCAGCAGTTTGAAATGATCAGTTATGTGATTTCAAAATAACATTTTATCCAAAAGGCTTAAATGTAATTATTATAAATTAGCACAATTAAACAACATAATTATGGTAGGTTGTTCATATAATTAAACCTAAAATTAAACTTGTATAGAAAATTAAAGTGTTTGTTCCTTTTCATAATTTTGCTTTAAGTATGGTTTTTTTTTTAATTGGGAATGGAAAGAGAAGAAAATACATAAGTGCAGGTGTTGATTTACATCTCAGTGAGACGGTCAAAGATGCTTAGTAATGATAAAGACATACTTAGTTTACACTTTCCCTTTGGTAAGAACGTTGGCTTCAATTTTTATTGCCTATACTACTTTGGAATCTGATGGAGGAAGAATAGGAAGTCTTAGGGCCTAGAGTTTATTGATGGTAGCTTTTCCTGCAGTGTTTCATATTGACTTTAACACCAAAAGCATTCTGGGATCACAGGGACACTCAACCAGAATAGCAGAGAGCACTGGCAAAAACAGTAGTGCTTTCTTTGTGCACCAAGGAGATGAAAGCGCTGCCATTAGGATGATGGACAGAGTAGGTTTCTGAACATAGCAGGATGTTATATATACACCAGAGATTGAGAGTCTGAGAGTGGTAGGACCAAGGTTTATCATTAGGTTTCTATTGTTGGTAATACTTGAAAGATGGTAGGGACTGAAAGACTTGGCAAATGGATCCATCCAGCACTGTGGAGAGGCCCTTCATACACAAAGGAACCCTGTTTATTATAACCCAAATACTCTGTAATAGAGTTTCAAGTCAGGGATGGTAATGCCTCCAGACAATCCTTTATTGTATAGGATAGTTTTGGCTATCCTGGGTTTTTTGTTTTTCCATATAAAGTTGATTATTGTCCTCTCAAGGTTTGTGAAGAATTTTAATGGGACCTTGATGGGGATTGCATTGAATCTATAAATTGCCTTTGGTAGAATTGCCTAATTCCTTCCTCATTTCCCCAAAGCAATAACACCTTTTTTCTTTGAATATTATTGTTAATGTATGTATGTGTATACATATATACATAAAACACACATGTACCATATATGTGGACATATGTGCCATATATATGTATGTATCATACATTGGAACACGTGCCATGTATATTTAAAGAATAGTAAGTCTGTTTCCCCTAACTCTCTCCCAGTTCTATTTAAAATCACAGAAAACAGTCTAGCAGTAGTAAGTAGTCCTAGAACCAATACTGAGCTCCAAAAATACAGTTTCCCATAATTTTATCTCACATGAAGTTTCAATGAAGCAGTGAATTACTGTGGCAAATTTTGAAAAATGACAGACAGATGGACAGCATGCTTCCTTTCAGAGCAATCTGAATTTGGTTTGCTTTACATTGGAATGAAAACTTTACTATGAATGTAAGAAGTAGATGGTTTCACATTCGGCTTCTCATATGCCTGACAACAATACTTAGCCTGGGTCTTCTTTCATATCAAGCATGTGGTTATATATGATTCGTCATTTTAGCAGTAGGTAAAGCCACTGGAATTTAGTTCTTAATGCTCTACCACAGGGCCTTATATTCTTGATCTCTGAAGTTATCATGGTGGTTAAGAATAATTCCTAGGGATTAGAGCATTCAACAGTGCTATGCTTTAACACTAAAAGAAAGAAATAAGAGAAAAAAGAAACTCCACGTATTCTTTAAAAGTCTTAAGTGAAAGAATTATGAAATTGAAGTTCTAGGAATTTTGAGGTTATTAAAATGTGACCGGGGGCTGAAGAGATAGCTCAGCGGTAAAGTGTTTGTAACGGCTCTTGCAAAGAACCAGAATATGGTGCTCAGCTCTTAACTCAGGCACACCCCAACTGCCTGCAATTCCAGTTCATATTGGCAAGTCAGACACCCTCTTCTGGAATCTACAAGAATCTGTATTCCCATGTGAATTCACACACACACACACACACACACACACACACACACACACACACACACACACACACAAACGGAGGGAGGGAGAGACAGAGAGAAAGAGAGAGCGCTAGCAGGAGAGGTAGGGTTTAAACAACGAGAATGCATAACTCATGTATTAGAAAGCATTTGATTTGAAAACACAAATCATGGTAATTTGAACAAAAAACATTTAATTTAAAAAGCCATTAACCGTAGCAAGGGATTAAAAATGAAAGCAAAAAGAACATTAGTGTTCTTCCTGCAAGCTTAGTGTTATGATGGTTTGGGCAGAATTGTGCTATTCTGCCAAAGTTCATCTGTTGAAGCCCTAATTCCCAGCACCTCTCAACATAGCTGTGTGTTGAGATGTTTCTAAATATGTGATTAAGTTAAAATGAGCCATTAGGATAGGCTGTTATCTCGTTTGCCTGGTGTCACTGGTTTTCTCTACAGCATCTAAATGTGTTTTGATTCATTACAGAATAGCAGGTTTCCTTATGGCATTTTCATCTATTCTTACTTTTGGTTGACTTTGCCCTCTAGTCACATTTTGAGAAGAGGAAAATTTGAGAAACATACACCCAAGAATATGAAAACTGACCAGAGTGACGCCATGATCCTGGACTAGGCAGAAATAACTCTGATGTTGAGACTACTCAGTGTTTGCTATTTGGTTACAGCAGCAGTAGAAAAAACTATTCGAAAGGGATACACATAGAGGGGAAGGCCTGTATTCAGTGTCATTGAGACCTCATTGAATCCTAGTCTCATCCAAAGTAGGCAGGTAAATAGAAAACCTGACATATCAGACAATTTGGTAGCAGTAGGCTGGTTCACATCTTGGAAGTTTGGATGGGCCTCGGTGGCATATTTATAGAGCGATTTGGACAGTGGGAACATGAACATCTCCATATTCTATCAGTGTACAAGTAAAATACACGTATCCATGTTAGGGTGGCCTTATTTGGAGTTTTTAATGGGGAAGGGTGGGGCTATGAACTCACTAAGTCTTGGTTGAGGCATTCATCTGGGGTGGATTACCACCGTATGTTTCCTGAGAGTTCTGCTTGTAGTTCAATGATAGGACTAAGAGGAAGCCAAGGAAGGAGCATTAGACCCAGGAAAGAAAGCTCCTAGCCACATCCCTCCAGTGAACATCATGTTCACAACTAGAGGAATGCTGTTTGCTTTCTGTGTTCATCTCTCTCACCTAAGAGCAATCAAGAAATGATAAAATTGTATCCGCGAGAGAAAAGATTGATAGTTTTCCGTATATTAACAGGTGTTAAAACTTTGAAATCAGCTTCTGATGGCGAAAAGTCATTCAGCCTGAGAAGCTAACAAGTTTCAGACTCGAATTTTAAATAGCCGTATAGGAATTGAGTATATATAAGTGATTGTTCTAACAAATTCTTAACATCAACTTAACTCTTGGTTTAAATCATCTGGAGTGAGATTATTGTAGCAGAATGCTTCACAAATATCATTAATGTTGAGCTCTAGCAGAAAGGCAAAAGTACCGTGGCTGCTATTAATAGCTGTAAGACTCCAAGTGATCAGTTTCTCTATCTAGACATCTCAAGGTGTTTAAGTCAACCTTGGTAGTATAGTGGCCATAGAAAAGGAAGATTAATGGGGCAATAAATTCTAAGACTAGCCTGTATTTCCTGATCAAAACTTTTTTAGGTACTTTTTTTTCATTCTGTGAGCTCACTAGTAGTGAACAAATTGGTGTAAGTCAAATTATTTTTATTACCATTGCTAAGTGCTTTTATTTCAACATAGAAGCTAGGTAATCACAAAATTGATTTATTTACATCTCACCCCTGTAACTTTAGTTCATAGTTTTTGAAGCATTTACCTGCTAAATAGCTTCTGAGAAAACATGTCTCAGCGCAGTGTGATTCTGGCACAAAAAAAAAAATTCTCAAACATTTGCAGTAAAGCAAGCTTAGTATAACTTCTCCCTACCTTTAGAAATAAGCACACAACAATGATGATGTCAAACAGAAGCCTAAATGCAGATAAAAAGATAATCTTAATATATTTAGTTAAGAGAAGATACTATTTTCTTGTTGGGTCAAGCTTAGATAATGTAAACCACCACTGTGCAGCCTAAGTGTTATAAGTCAGTATTCTTTACTGTATGGCCCTAAACTTTATCCTCATGGAAGGCAGCCATAGCCCAAGAGTATCCAAGTACATTCTACCTTTGTTGGGGAAGGAGTCTCCAGTGAGTTACAGAGGACTCAGATCTTAGTGACATCTGCTCATGCCGTGGCACTACTGTCAGCTGCTAGCTACCCTCAGTGCATCACGTTTCAGAGACCTTTGCTGTGGTTTCTGATAGTTTCCCCTGTTCCTTGAATGATACCCAAGAAAGGGAATTATGTAATGTATCAGTGTAAAAAGAGACAATAATATTGGAAGAACTATGACTTAGGTTATAAACTAATGATTATGAAGAGTTTCAGCCTTTTCATTTGCTGTTACTGTTGGTGAAGCACTATTCATTTGACCAAATCCATCCACAATACAAGGAAAGGAGATAAACAGCAAAGTACATGGGGGTAATTTCATCATAGATTATGATGTTTTACTGGGAGTCAGCCAGGTGGTTTTAGTAACACATTCATGTGGCTTCTGTCTTCAAAGAAATACGTACCTTAGCTAGGGTGGGTAACTCCAGTTACAAAAGGGATGCTGCTTCAGCTATATGTAGCAAGTTTGAGGCCAGTCTGGACACATGAGACTCTATTGAAGCTGAAATCCCCAGAGATAACAACAAAACTTACAGTTTACAAAAGAAGACAAGACAAAATAGGTCTAGAGAAAACAAAGTTACCATATTCCAAGTCACAAACTTTGTGTGTGATTAATAAGATTGTTTGCTATGGCTGGGAATGTAGTTCAATGGTGTAGGTCTTGCCCAGAATAAATAAGGCGACAGAGTTGAGTCCATAGCACTGAAGCAGCAACTTCATTCTTCTAATCTCTATAGTGGGTTGACACCTTCATACAGTTTGAAAAGGCTTAGTATCCTATTTTAAAAGGGCATATAAATGTATAATATATAATTATGAGTATTATATAATACATATATATAGTATATATTGCATTATAAGTGTATATATATTGCATTGTAAGTATTTTTAGGGAAATAGTTAATAGTATGATTCCTTGTGACTTTCCAACCATCCTTACTGTGTTTTCTTTTGTGTTCCTCTCCTGCAACTCTTGTTTCATGTATCTCTGTGGGACATGTGCACGTCTGGTACCCTTGGATGCCAAAAGAGTGTGTTAGATCTCATGAGACTGAAGTTCTGAGCTGCTGTGTAGATTCTGGGAACTGAACTCTGTGCAAGAATGACAAGTGTGCTTAACCCTTTTAGCCCCAGCAGATCTTATTTTTAAGTCTCCTTAGAGAGAGCCAGTAGATGTGGGCACAAGCTTATATACAAGCATAGTGAAATAGAATGAGGAATATTGGCTAACTTCAAGACAAGCTTAGGGAATATAATACATACTAAAGTATTTGAAAATACAACAGTCTTCAAATCATTCAATGCAGGAAAACTGACCCATTGGTGATGGCACGGCATCATTGTGAATTATAACCTAGACCAGTAAATGACCTTTCAATGATAAGTACACAATTGAAGAAAATCTTAGTCTCCTTTCATTCCCTAATAATGCGTCTTCTAGCTTTACCAAAATCTCTACTATTTCCTTACAGTATATTTTAGAAATATTCTATAAAACAATAAATTAAATGAGCTTTTGTCTTTAAACTAGGCTATGAGTGATTCTAAAATTGTCAGCTATTCATCTTGGATTTTCAGCAGCAGATGCTTAATTATATTGAGACTCTCTTTCTGAAAACAAAAGATAACCATAATGCAGCTTAAACTCATGATTGTAAAAATGCCACGAGTTAGTCTTTAGCATTTGTGAATACGCATTTTAAATGGATGTTATAGATAAGCCTTGTTTTTGCCTCATAAGAAGTAACTTCAAAAACAGATGTATAATTTGCCCCTGTAGAAAGATGCTGGTTCTATGGATCTCTTGGTCCTGATGTGGAGAAAGGCAGCCCCAAAGGTCAGAGCCAATGTTTCAACTCTAGACTTGACCGGATAAACTAGAGCTCAGCTCTTTTTTTCACAGTCATCTCTATAGGAGCTGAGAATAGTGTGGGAATAGTAACTGCCTGCAGCAAAGCTGTCGTTTTCAGAAAGCCTGTCTGAACCATGTACAGGAATTTTCTATTCAAGACTCATTAGAAGACAGGCAAGTGAGGCCTCAGAACTAGATGTTCCGAAGTCAATGTTTCTTATTTTATTAAGTAGAGTGCTCTGCTCCATACCTCTGTGTTGACAGAGACTGCTCTTTTGTTTCCCAGTTGCCCAGTCCTGAAATAATCACACAGAAACTATGAATTACAACACTGCTTGGCCTGTTAGCTCGTGCTTCTTATTGGCTAGCTCTTATATCTTAAATGGACCCATTTCTATTAATCTGTGTATTACCATGTGGTTGTGACCTACCTGGTAAGGTTCTATCTGGCTTCCATTGTCTGTCTCCTGAGGCAGCTACACTGCTTCTCTTTGATTCTGCCTACTCTCTCTATAGATATCTCTTCCAGTCTGGCTATTTTCTTTTAAGCCATGGCCAAAAGCAGTTTCTTTATTAACCAATGGCAATAAAACATATTCATAATATACAGAGGGGAATTCCACATCACCTCCCTTTTCTGTTTTGTTGCATATAACGAAACAGGTATCAAGCAAGAATTACAGATACAATATTTATATCTATTTTACCTTTTATCATAACTAAGGAAAACTATAATTATCTGTTCTTCAACTCCATCAAACTACAGAAGGATATAATATTACCTAAGTAAACAGGAAGTGCATTATAAGCAACTCTAAAACTCTAGAAGTGACATAGACATCTCTCTGCCTGGATGCCTCAATTATCCAAAGTTCTTCTGTAATATTGGGGTACACATCTTCTGCCTACAGGCTCATAGTGTTATTCTTTCTGTCCCTGCTCTAGCCACGCCCACTCCTTTTTTACCCCTGACCTCTTTCTTTTTCTTTTGTTCTTTTGTTCTCTCCTGGTGTACACACTGCTTTGCCTTCTCTCTCTCTCCTTTCCTCTCCCCCCTCTCTCTTTTTCTCTTTCCTTTTTCTGTAATAAATATTTTACCTTTATGTCTATCTTTTGTGTTCATGTGTCTGTTACCTGCAGCAACTGCCGTCGCGGCGTGTGCCCTCCCGCTGGTGGGAAACTGTGGCCGCTTGTTGCATGGCGGCCCCGCCAGCCAGCCCCGAGGACCGACAACCGTCTCTTAGGGGCTCGCAGCTGCTTTTATGGCTACTTTTCTGTGTCCATGGGTCTGCTCACAACCGCAGCGCATTGGGAATTCTGCCGCGTGGCTTCCTGCTGATGGGAACTTTGCCACCGCTCCAGTGCTGGACTCTAGAGCCGGCGCCCAGCACATCTGGTAACCTGCCGGAGCCTCCCGCTGGTGGGAAGCTGTAGCCGCTTGTCTCATGGCAGGTGGGATCGTTTTAGGAATAAGACATAGTATCTGGCATACTTTTCCTTGAAGCAGGAAATTTAAAGACAGTTTTGCCTATTGGCAGTTTGTCTGTCACTTTCTTCTGTGTACTTCAGAATATCTGGCAAACTCTTTTTGTTCTTTCATAAAACAGTAACCACAAAGGAGTGTCTCACCTTTAGGCAAGTTCAGCAGTCTGTGGGCCCTGCATGTCCAGTTTACACAGCATAACATCAAGCAGTCCAGGCAAGACCAGTTTCTTGCCCAAATGGCTAGCAAACTCTTTAGGGAGATTCTTTGATGCCCATTTTCCTCTTGAAGTAATTGATGCTGCCAGGAGCAGATGTGTTATGAAAATTCATAAATTCTTAAAACATTTTAAATGTCATTTTCTGTTAGTCTTTGAAATACATCTAGAAAACCTAAGTAACTTGACTATAAGCTTGACTGTTAATAGATGACTATCTTGTAATCTGTATTTCTTAATTGTACATTACATTTTTAAATGAGCTGCACAAACACAATACCTTAATCAAGAGCAGAAATGTACATAGAACAAAATAGACCTTAAATTTATATAGACCAAGATCCATACCAATGCAAAGTATCCATCTCTATAGCATATCCCTTTTAAATTTAAATAAACATTTATTATCAAAATTTGGGAATTTGGGCTTAGTTCTCCTCAAACTGCTTCCTGCTTTTCATTGAGCAAAATAATTTTAGGGATTTACGGAGACATTTCAGGGGGTCCTGTTCCATTGAACAGCAGTAATATTGGGGGAATCCAAAGGTTCTTATCATGTGTGGAAATAAAAGCAGAACCTCTTTTCCAAAGCAACACACCATTAGACACAAATTTTGAAGTCAAGATAGCTTTAAAATATATATGTTGGTTTATCTTAACAGACTGTACAGTGAAATGTCTCTCCGTACTTAGCTCATTCAACAGCCAAAAAAATTCAAAGAAAGCACAATAATATATATAATCTAGACTCTCTGCATATTTCATCTTTACATGCCTTATTTTTCTTGCTCTATTACTTTTTCCTACAAGTTTCATACTTATTTTATTATCTTTACTCCTTTAATCTATGACTGACTGTACGCTTTTATATTACTTCACTGTCTCTTGACTCTTTTTCTCCTCTCTCCCAAGCCTACATACATTTATTTGAACACACTGTGTGTGGTTTAGAGGTCTTTTATGTCTGAATTTGTCCTGTTGTGAATCTGAAATCCATCTGTCCAGGAGCACTTCTTAAAATGCTAAGCTGCTTGACATGCTGCTTTGTCTTTTCGCTCTGCCCAGTCCAACATGGTGGAGGTCCATTCACTGCCTCTGAGACTGACGTATGAGAGCCATGCTCACCACCTCAACTCTGGTAACCAGTTGGCCCAGCTGCCACCAAGTAACTTGCAGCATGCTGCTCACAAACCCCATTCAAGTGCTCAGCCTCCTGAAAGAGCCAGTGTTCATGCCACCCAAACCAGGAAGCCACCATTTCTTATGCAGAGTCAGTAAGCCTTTTCCTAAAGGAGCTGTGGCACCACTAGCAAACAGAGTCCATCCAAAAAAAAAAAAAAAAAATGATAGCTACCAAGAAGCCATGCTTAACTCTGTTCTTTTTTGTCTAGAATTCCTTTCCAAGCTTTCTCAGGTTTTACGTGGATTTATTCAGTCCCATGTTGGCATGAAAGAGAAACCATGTAGATGCTGCAGGAGAAGGACATTGAATATTGTATGGAACCTTATCAATAGGCAGCAACCACATGTCTATACACAATTTAATAGAAATTGGTTAATTTAAGATATAAGAACTAGCCAAATAAGAGGCATGAGTAATAGGCCAAGCAGTGTTGTAATTAATAGTTTCTGTGTGATTATTTCAGGTCTGGGCAACCAGGAAATCAACAAGTAGTCTCCACTAACAACCCCCATGCTCATTAATTTGAGGTTAAAATGTGTGTATTAAAAAAGTAATATGTTTTGGTTTGGTTTTTGAAATGCAAAAACTTTGTTCTGATAATTGTTTGTTAACTGCCTAATGCTTAGTTGCAAAGTACTTAGTTTCTTATTTAAAACATTAGCATTTTAAGATGGATGGAGCTTAGGTTGTTTTTCTTTTTGAAAGACTAGTGACCCCAGAGGCCAGAGCTGCTAAGTCACAAGGTCGCCATCTAGTGGCAAAAGACTACTGTGATTTATGGTGTGTCACATTTTCATACCTGATGCTGATAGAAAACACCCTAGGAAATAACAAGTTTTCTGTCACAGTGGCAGCAATAGCACGTTTCCTCAAACTCTAGAATGAGATTCTGCGATAAACAGGGCATCTCTTGCTTGTTTCTTGTACACCACCAAAGTGAGAATTTAAGGGGGATTCTACCTCATTTCTCTTACTTTGAAAATGAAGTAGTTTTTATGAATTGCCATTCAGTGTGTCCACATAAATGTGGATGCAGGCAGACACCTGTGTATGTGTATGTGGTGGTACCAAGCACTGAATCCAGAGCTCTGCACATGCTAGGCAAGTTCCCTACGACTGAATGGCATAAAGCCCGAGATTTCCTGTGTTTTTAGAAGCAGGAAAGTAAGTAATTGAGTGAAATTCCATGGTATTTTTGGCTTTTTTCCCCCCAAGAATATATTTTTGTTGAATCTAATAGTTTATTTGTTGGTCATTTTTTTTCCACCAACATTTATGAACACTGGGATAAAAAAACAAGGGGAGTTGGAGGAAATACAGAAGTTAATTTCCTTTACACACTAGAGATACACATATAATTACAACAAACAAACCCCTATTGAGATTTTTATAACTCTGAAAATAGTTCAGTTGTTTTTAGGAAAGGTAAAAATGAAATAAACGTAAGTCAAGACCACTTAACATGTATTATGAGTGTGGCTGGAATCATCAGTTATGGGCATGCTTACTTGGATCTTTTGTTCAGAGATAACTGCCTCTCTAGAGAGGACTGTGCTGTGCGTTCGGGTGTGGCCTCTAACAGCTCTTCTCAATTACCAGCCACATTTTAATGCCTGAATATTTCATTTTGTTTGTGTGTAACTAACCAACTGTATAGACCTTTACATTGTTGGGAATATGAAGTGTTTAAAACATAGTTAAGTATTTGAGAACTGCAAATCAGGCATACTCTGGGTCTGTCGGTAATGATGAGAAATATGTTACAGAAACTGATGGAGTCCATGCCTATGGAAGTGTTCAAGGAGAAGCAGGTAGACACAGGCAGAGCAAGTCTTGTTGGAAGTGTGACGTTTAGACATACAGGGGGTAAGTATGCAGCTCTGCTGTAGCCAAGGAAGTTTCAGAAGGAGATGTTTTAGCGTTGAGATTTGTAGGAGGAGGCTGCTAGTTTGTTCCCGGACACTTAGCCCCAAAATAACCGCACAAAAACTGTATTATATAAATCACTGCTTCGCCCATTAGTTCTAGCTTCTTATTAGCTAACTCTTACGGATTAATTTAACCCATTTCTATTAATGTATGTATTGCCATGTGGCTGTGGCTTGCCAGCTAAAGTTCTGGTCCGGCAGGGCTACATGGCTTCTCTCTAACTTTGTCTCCTTTCTCTTAGCATTCAGTTTAGTTTTCCCTGCCTACCTAAGTTCTGCCCTGTCAACAGACCAAGGCAGTTTCTTTATTCATTAATGGTAATCACAGCATACAGAGGGGAATCCCATATCAGAGATTCAGTGAGTGAGTCTGGCCAACCAATACTGCTCACTTAGGTATAAGGCATTTGAGGAAAGGGGAAGGAAGGATGGAGCCTGGAGCCAGGAAGGAGTTTTGCTACTGTTAAAAGAGAATATTAGTCTGTTGTTGTCATTTATAGAGCAAGTAGTGACTTACTTAGTATTCTCTACAGTAGAAATACATTCTTTTCTTATTTAAGTTTGCTTGTAAGCCTGCCCTCCCTCCCTTCCTCCCTCCCTCCTCTCTTCATGTGAGAGACAGTCTTTCTATTTAAGTTTTTATGTGAGATGTTAGATTATTTTTAAAATATTTGTATATTGACTTTATATCTCAATCTACACGAGTCTTAATAATTCCAATAATACTTTATAAAGTGATTCCTCTTTTGCATATAAATACTAATTTCCAGTAAAGTAATTTAAAAAAAATTCTTCTTTGTTCTTGTGGGTGAGCATAACATTCTTTGTAAACTAACATATAATAGTGGCAGTAATACTAGGTATTCTTGCCATTTTATGAGCACATAGGAGCATATGTAATATTTTATATAGGTTTCTTTATCATATATGGAGATTTATGCTGAATATACTTTTCTATCTTTTATTAAATGAACCTTGAATTCATTCTTTTTTGAGACAGGGTGTATCTTTGGAGCCTGTCCTGAAACTAGCTCTGTAGACCAGGCCGGCCTAGAACTTATATAGATCCACTTCTGCTTCCTGAGTGCTGGGACTAAAGGTATGCACCACCACTGCCCAGCTCCTTGAAATAATTCTTTCACTATTGCATTTTGTTAGCAAACACTGATGAATTACTTAGATAAAGCCTTTCGAATCATTCGCTGATCTGATCATAGGCTTTTGTCCTTTAATACCCTAAGCCAACAGATTTATCTAGGACGTGATTGACTTCATATGCACTCCTCTTATGAGCCTTAATTGCTTTAGAATTTTTGCAGTATTATTTATAACTACTGTGGTGCTTCTCTGCCTGGGTTTGTGCACTAGGATATGCTTGTCTCAAAGCTGGATATTTGTTTATTCCTTTTCGGTGCCTCTTTTTATAGAACTATGCATTTTCATCTCAGTTCTGTGTTGTCCAACAGTGTTCCTACTTTGAAATATCTGGCTTCCTTTGTCTATACGCTTTGTACGTAATTTCTATTTAGTTTGTCCCAATAGCTTAATAGTGGTTTTTTTCTTAATTACAAAACTAAAAGGTTTGCTTGATTTTTTTTCTTCTTTTTTTTTTTAATACGATGCTACTTCATTGTACTAGGTATATGATGAAAGCTTCTTGGAATTTTTTCTTTGTGGTCTTGAATTGTGTCATTGATCCATGTTTCTCAGACAAGCAGTTATCTGGTAACTTCCTAGAAATACAGTCTCTGAGGCCCCATCCTTCATCTCTAGGCCTGCATCTGCTGTGAAGAAAACTTCCACATGAACTATATACATGTAATATTTAAAATCGTCTGGTCTGAAATTTATTTTGGCTTTATAAAGATTATATGGTTTCTGAAACTCATACCTATTTTTAAGGTAAGAAGTTATCTTCAGTTACTTGTTTGGACAAATTATATTAAGTACTTTGTGCTTCTCCTAAGAATTCTGAGAAACATGTTAAATTTCCAGAATACTACATTAACGAAAACATTTGTTGTTAAAATAGTGATATTATTTATCAATATAAATGTCGTGAGAATAAAACTAGGGTTATTATAGTCCTGGATGTATTTGTTTTTTTGTTATATTAAAAGTGTAATATTCCAAACACCAAACTGGATACGTGGTAGTGAAATAATCTTGTATGTGCAAATACCACAAAATGGTATTTGTTGAGTCCTATATAGATTTGGTGTCATTTGCTTCCAGGAATAACAATCTTTCCCCAAGGAGGAAGAACAGAAAGATATCTCTTCTAAAGGCTCGTTCAATGCAGAACCAGCATGTAAATTCCCATCCCTTCCCTGCTTTGAGGGCGAATGAATTTTCTCTTCACCAATAAGTGTGTTGACTAAATGAATATAAATCAGCCCCTGGGCATTTTCTCCACCGGAATCAATAACTAAATACTTAGAGTGTTCACTGGTAAGTATATGTAGACTCATGTGAATGCCAATGCTATGCACTAACCTGCTCAGATTACCTTCATCACTCACATGTTGCAGTCTTTCTTTTAGTGGCATTTATATTATTCAAGTTAATTGTATACTACATATTTATTCCCTGTGGTCATACTAAGTAGAGACTGTTCCTTTTCTTAGTTAAAGTGAACAAAATCATGTTTGTTTTCTGCTGGAGGTTTGTGCACTATTTAGGCTCGA
The DNA here is from genome assembly GCF_000317375.1 of Microtus ochrogaster. Taxonomy (NCBI): domain Eukaryota; kingdom Metazoa; phylum Chordata; class Mammalia; order Rodentia; family Cricetidae; genus Microtus; species Microtus ochrogaster. Next base: position 540,676 of record NW_004949102.1, on the reverse strand, counting down.
CACTTTTTAGGTTTTATTTTTAAAATAAATTGGCATTATCCCAACACGAGCATGCTAAGGGAACTATAAGAAAACTGATGCAGACATGCTTGATCTCAGCAGGCTGAAACTACTTTATTGGAACGGAAAGAAGCCTCATCCTTTCCACAGGATGAAGATTGAGCGAATTTAGAAGGGCTGAGGGACAGATATTTGTATACGCACAAACATGCACACAAACACAGACACGTATACACACATGTACACACACATATGCACACATGTATAAACACACATTTACTTGGCTAACTAATGGAAGTTACAGATATTTGGGGATATTTGAATGGGACAGGGTGGGTTGCTTTTGATAATCAGGCATATTGTTTCTACAGGTAGAACAAAATTGTTAGGCTGCCATTAAGCTATTCTCTATGGGTAGTGCCTGATTCAGTTCCTCCTGACCTAAGGCTATTGCCCAACAGGAACTATTGCATTCTTTTTATTTATTAATTTTATTTATAGACCACAGTTTCCCCTCACTTTTCTCCTCTAGTCCCTTCTTCATACCTCCCATACAGTCACTTGTCCTCTGTTTCTGTTCAGAAAGGGTCCTGCCTCCATATGTATCAACAAAGTATGACATACCAAGTTGCAGGAAGAATAAGTATCTTCCCTTCTCTTAAAACTGGGCAAGGCAGACCAGGATGAGGAATATGTTCCCAAGAGCCAGCCAAAGCACTGGGGACAGTCCCTGCTCCCATTGTTAGGAGGCCCACAAGTAGATCAAGTAAGTATACAGCTGTCAGATATATGCAGAGGGCCTAGATCAGTCCCACACAGATTCTCTGGTTCTTGGTTCATTTTTTGTGAGTTCCTATGAGCCAGGTTAGTTGTTTCTGTGGATTTTCTTGTGATGTTCTTGTATCCTCTGGCTCCAACAATCCTTCCTTGCTCTCTTCAGCAGGATTTCCTGAGCTCAGTCTAATGTTTGGCTGTGGGTCTCTGCGTCTGTTTCTATCAGTTACTGGATGAAGAACCTCTGATCACAGTTGGGGTAGCTACCAATCTGATCACAGGAGATGGCAAGTTCAGGCTATCTATCCAGTATTGTTACGAGTCTTAGCTGGGGTCATCCTTGTGAATTTGTGGGAGTTTCCTTTGCACCCGGTTCCTACCTGACCCCGAAATGCACCCTCTTTCCTGTCATCTCTTTCATTACCCCCCCCAACTACCCTACAGCCTGACTCCTCAAGCTTCCATCACCACCCATCCTAGTCTGCCCAGGAGGTCTCTTCTATTTCCCTTTCTCAGGGAGATCCATGTGTCCATCCTTGGGCCCTCCTTGTTACCTAACCTCTCTGAGTCTGCGGATTATAGCATGGTTATCCTTTATTTTACAGATAATATTCACTCTTGAGTGAGTACATACCATGTTTGTCTTTCCGGGTCTGGGTTACCGCACTCAGAGTTGGTTCTTGGAGAAAATCAGCAAGATAGACAAACCTTATCCAAAGTAACTAAAAGGCAGAGAGAAAATATCGCAGTTAAGAAAATCAGAAATGAAAAGGGGGATATAACAGTAGACACTGAAGAAATTCAGGCAATCATTTAAGTCCTACTTCAAAACCTGTACTCCACAAAACTGGAAAATGAAAAAGTACAAATTTCTTGATATATATCACATACAGTAATTAAATCGAGGTCAGATAAACAATTTAAACAGACCTACAACCCTAAAGGAAATAGAAAAGTCATTAAAAGTCTCCCAACAAAAAAAACTCAACAAAGAAGGAAAATTATATACTAATATCCCTCATGAACATTGATGTAAAAATAGTCAATAAAATATTGGCAAACTGAATCTAAGAAAACATAAAAAGATCATCTACCATTATTAAGTGGTCTTTATTATAGAGATTCAGGGATGGTTCAACATAGGAAAATCTATCAGTATAAATCACCATATAAAAAGACTGAAAGAAAAAAAACTACATGATTATCTCATTAGATGTTGTAAAACCCTTTGACAAAATCCAACACCTCTGAGTGATAAAAGTCTTAGAGAGATCAGAGATACAAGGACCATACCTAAATATAATAAAAGCACTATACATATGTAATATATAATTATAAAATACTTATTTTGTAATATGTATTTTACATAATATATAAAAGCAAACTGACAGCCAACATCAAATTAAATAGAGAAAAACTCAAAGCAGTTACTCTAAAATCAGAAACATGGCAAGACTGTCCATTCTGTATGTATCTATTCAATATAGTACTCAAAGTTCTAGCTAGAGCAATAAGACAACAAAAGGAGATTAAGATGATATAAATTGGGAAAGAAGTCAAAGTATTGCTATTTGCAGATGATGTGATAGTTTACATAAGCAACCCCAAAAATTCTACCCAGTAACTCCTGTTATATTATTGAATGGCAGAAACATTACAAACTTGACTCTATTTAGGGCTTTGCTTGTAGGGCAACTTATGATTACTTTATCCAGGAACTGTGTGGAGGGTAAGAGCATGTTTACAGGGAGACCATTTCTGTCAGTGTGATCTGTTCCAGATTAGATGGCTGTATTTGTCCTCACCAAGGGATCAGCTGACTTCACTAAGTGTCATGCAACTGTCGAAATGTATGTTACTTAACAAGCCCCCTTCCTGATCTTGAAGAAAAGTGAGCTGAACAACTCTGTCTGATCTCCTTACAATCTCTTCAGTGACATATGAACGATCTCAGACACAAGAGTAGACACCTAGACACATTGTTCTTTGAAGCCACAGGGTTTATTGAATTCCATGGACAGACAGACAGACACCAGTGTGATGCAGATGCTCTGAGGAGAATTTAGATCCCAGCATAGCAGCAACATGGGAGGAGTTGTGAAGAGCAGAAATCAGGGCCTGGGTGACAGAAGTTACTTTGTTCATTCAGGAAGTCTCTTAATACCTTTGTAAGAACGAGTGTGGGGCATGGTGTGGTGCGGGCGAATTGTCTGTATTCTGTCAATCATGTTTTAAGTAAACGCTGATTGGCCAGGCAAGAAGTATAGGCAGGAAAACCAGACAGGAAGTAGAAATGATGTAATGAGATCAGGAGAATTCTGGGAAGGAGGAAGTTGATTCCTCTGACTCTCGCCCAGACCACCGAAGCAGCAGGATGTGATCTGCTCCACTAAAAAAGGTACTGAGCCACATGGTTAACATAGATCAGAAAAATGGGTTAATCAAGATGTGAGAGTTAGCCAGTGAGAGGCTAGAGCTAATGGGTCAATCAGCTTATAATTTATGGAGATCTATGTGTGATTTTCTTTGGGGCTAAACAGCTGGGGAGGCCGGGCGGGACAGAAACCACAACAAACAGGCCTGGCCCTTCATGTTACAGTGGTGTGAGCTTCTCTTCCCTCAGCCAAGCACTCTGATTTCGAGGCAGGAGTGACGGGATAGGTAGCAGGATGTGTGGCCACCAATATCACCATTGATGCAAACTCAGTTGTCCAGCTAAGAGATCCTGGCATCTTGTACTCTATTAGCTAGAGCCTCACAGACCATGTCTCCATAGGGTACGTGTTGGTATCTGTGAAAGGGATATTCTAATATTACATTCATGTAGTATCAACACAGGAACTGTTAACACATACCGACTGAGGAATTCGAGTTCCATTTGTAATGAAGAGCTCAACACACTTTTGGCACACAGTTCTCCCTTCAGATTACCTAGCTAATATAGGGTGAAATTCATATGGTTAATTTGACAGGAACATTTTTTTCTGGACCCAGGAGCAGGGTGAACATTGATTGTTTTGTCAAACAGTATGGTGTGTGTGAGGGCCTTGGGGCCTTTCTGTCTCCCGATTCTTGTTCTTCAGAGTTGACATACTCTGCCTGGAAAGCGTTAGTGAAGGAGAGAAGAAAACCTCACTAGAAGTTTCTCATGGTGTTAGACTGCTTGTTTGGTAGCCATCTAAGATTGTATCTGTTGACATTTTTAAAGGGATTGTGGTGTATCATTTGTGTGATCATACATGACAAGAAGCATCTTAAGGGAGAAGGGGTTTATTTTGCCTCTCAGAGGAGTATGTGGATGCTCGGTGTGTTGCAATCTCAGCAGGGAACTAGAGAAATGCTTGTTTTGTGCTCACCTTTTTCTTTTGATTCAGTTCAGGCACTTTCTGCATTCAGGGGGTCTTCCTTCCTTGGTCTTTTCTGAAAACACCCTCACTGACATGCCGAGAAGTTTATTTCTTAGGTGATGCCGAATCCTGTCAAGTTGACAATGGTGATGAACCATCATTTACTGTAAAGATGAACATTCTGAGCTTAAACCTCAGAAAAAAAATTCTCGGCAGTGGTAGAGGCTGGAGACTTGGACTGAAGAGTTCATTAAAGGTAAAAAGAAAGGGGAGAGGAAAGTAGTGAAATCTTCAAGTCAAAGAAGAACCAGAGCACATATTTTTATGCTACGATAAATTAGTATTTCTCTTATAACGGCTTCTAGTGCAGATCAGGAGATAGCTAAAAGGCTTAGCTTCAGTATTTCCTCATTTACATTTAGCATTCTTTGCACAGAGATTCAAGATGACTTTTAATTTGTCCAGATATACAGAATATTTAATTGCTACATCCACTTAGGATTGTGCAGATAACATCTGGAGCCCTGGAGCCGAAGCTGCAGTGTTCTCAGGCAGTGTTTCATCTGGAGAGACCACATGTTTTGCTGATTGCTGTTTCTTGGCATGAGGCGAGCCATTTGCCTTTGTTAGTTCACTTTCTTCACGGTTCAAAGTGAACATTTTATGACTGATTTAATGTCCTTGCTGTGTAAAGTACACAGGCTGCTTGAGAGACCACTCCATGTAATTTTCTTGAAATCCACGGTGCATCCTTCTGAAGACGTTTGGGGGATCTTGCTGGTGCATCCTCAAATCTCTTGCACCTGTCGTGGATAATTCACACAGCAACTGCCAAATGCCATCTCCTGAAATTTATTTCTAACAGCTCCATGAAGTAGACTTGGACGTCCAAGATTACGTCTGGAAGATTTGGTGACTGGTGAGGATCCGCTTCAGAAGTCATAGTTGCTATTTCCCTGAAGTCTCATATGACTGAGGGGTGAGGTGGTTTTCTGGGGCCTCTTTAAATGAATGCGTTTTAAAGGGGCCTGAGGGGGCTCACACAGCTGAGCTTCATCTCCTGATCAGCCCAGAGACCCAATTATCTCCTGTAACTCAATATTCAAATGTTATTACCTGGGGAGGGTGTAATTTCACTATAGGAATTTAGGGGGAGCACAGACATTCAGACCATTGTAGATTGTTAAAGGGAGTGCTTGCTGGGTAGATTTCTTTTTCCTCAGAGTATGTTACCAGGTATGTGGTCTAATTAATCTCTTCCCTATGGGGAGTGCTTCATAATACATTTTGCTTGGTATGAGCACCACAGGATGTGGTACAAAGCTATAGTTTGATTGACAAGACTCTGAATGTACCTATGCATTTTGAGGTTCCTTTTTAATATTCTGGGGAAGAATGCAAGACTGCTGTCTTGTTGTTTAGACTGAATTAGCCATTGGATTTTAGTTCCTTTAAGATGAGATATTAATAGAAATTATATTTTCTTTGCCAGTGGTGATTTAAGAAAATAGATATATTTTAGTAGCTATATAAATGGTATAATTGAAATAAAATGTTTGTGACTCAGCCTTTTTGATTTGGAATTTGAGATGCTCTGGTCTTGAGTTCTGATCAGACATCTTACATCTGGGCCATACAGTTAGAGTTCCTCTTTTGACCTTAAAACTTTTCTCTGAAATTGAAAAAACAAAACTCCGAAGGTAGAATGTTTTCTATAGATTATTCTATCCTGTGCTGCTTTATTTGAAATTATTAACTCAGAAACTAGAGAAAAGGCTCACCAGTTAATAACACTTGCTTTCTCACCAAGGTCTAGAGCCTCAATCCCAGCACCCACATATAATTCCTCACCACCACCTCTAATGCCAGCTTCAGATGCTTCAGCAACTTCTGGCTTTGGTGGGCATGTTCACTCACACATGTGGCACCCCCCACCTCTCTCTCTCCTCTCTCTTTCTGTCTCTCTCACACATACTCACACACAAATAGTAATCTTAAAAACATGAAAAATTTAGAAATTATGTGAAATAAAGTGTAGTCAATTCCTTTGTAGAGTCCTTAAACCTCAGTGTATTTGCTAGGAGAATTCTGTGCAGTCTTTTACCAGGCTGTGCTGGAAAAGCTGCTGTTGACATTGTAGATATTGCAGTGCTGGGAACATCTTACCATGTGTTTGACTTTTTGATCCTTTGCTCCATTTGGGGCAAACTGTAGACTGACTTGCCATTGAGAGTCAAGGAAATGACTCAAGAAAAATAAGAATGTTCTAAAGAAGAATTTAGGAATTACATTGCTTGAGAATTTACCCTTGTGTGTCTTTCTCAGAAAAGAATCCCATCTCATTCCATCTGTGGTTTCCCTATTGTTTTGTCTGTAGCATAAAATATGAAAGTTAAGCCTTCTTAATATATGAAAGGAGGAACAGTTCCATCATAAAACTGTGAAGTTAAAAGAACCCCAACACCTGAGCCTCAAGCATTGCCAGCTGCTATTTTATCATCCCATTGGCAATGTTTAATAGAAGTTACTTTGGTCGGGTCAGTGTATTAAACAGACACTCCAATGTCTACAAGGGACAGGAGGACCTGATCTGAGAGAATTGTATACTGAATCCAAAATATCTTTTCCTTGTTATTTTTGTTGCCCCCAGTTTGTGCAAACCTAAATACTCTAGTGTTAAGAACTGATGTCTAGAAACAGTTGTAAAGAGAGGCCTTTGGTGAGCTTGGCTCTGAGGAAGGCCTGGATCTTTATGCCTCTGTATCTTGAAGTAGGAGATTAATTCGGTGGAACTGGTCCTGTCCTGCATCTCAGGGCCTTTAAGTCCTGTTCCAAAATGGATTTCAGGCCCAGCGCTCTTCGTGAGCTGTGACATTCCAGAGTGGCTGAGGGATCTGGATACCACATTTCATGAAAAACAGTTTCATATAGATTAAATAGAATGTTTTACTCATAAGAGCTAGCTAAATCTTCATTTGCCTTTATTTTAAGATATATAGGTCTTGTATTTTCCATTGGTTACTATAAGATGCCTTTATTTTTAATTAGATTGGCTAGGTGGTAGGTAGGAACATATTCTTGAGTTACAAGATTATTTTTTAGTAAATCTCATGTTGGTAAAATCTCACCCATTCAGAAAGTTTTATTCTTTATATTTTAACTGGTAATTAATCTAACTAGTTAATTAATAAAATTTGTAATACTGGGGATTATGCAGTACTCTATCATGAAGCTATATTCTGTGGGACAATGATCTTTTATCCTGTCACTTGTATTATTTTTAATAAAATGCTAATTGGCCAGTAGCCAGACAGGAAGTATAGGTGGGGCAACAGCGACTAGGCAGGAAGTAGAGGCATGGTAACGAGAATTATGAGAAGAAGAAAGCTCAGTCTGCAGTTGTAATCCGGAGACAGAGGAAGCAAGATGTGACTGCTTCACTGAAAATGGTACCAAGCCACATGGCTAACATAAACAAAAATAATGGGCTAGTTTAAGATGTAAAAATTAATCAATAAGAAGCCTGATCTACTAGGCCAACCAATTTATAATTAATGTAAATCTCTGTGTGTTTATTTGGGACTTAACGGCTGTAGGACTGAGTGGGACAGAAACATCTCTCTCTCCCTCTCTCCATTTATTTATTTATTTATTTATTTATTTATTTATTTATTTATTTATTTATTTATTGATTTTTCGAGACAGAGTTTCTCTGTAGCTTTGGAGCCTGTCCTGGAACTATCTCTTGTAGACCAGGCTGGTCTCGAACTCACAGAGATCCACCTGCCTCTGCTTTCCAATGCTGGGATTAAAGGTATGCACCACCACTGCCTGGCTCCTTAGATCTCTTTTTAACTTCATTTTTTTTTGAGAACTATTCTCACTAATTTTCCCAGTTTGTCCTTGGAATTATTTTCTGGCTCAGGTTAGATCTGAAATTGTGTTTCTCCTGCTTCAGCTTTTGGAGTAGCTGGTATTACAGATCCATGTCACCAGATCTGGCTCTGCCAGTTTTAAATATACAATATTATCTTTCAATGTTTTTCTCTTTTTAATTGATTTTTATTGAACTCTACATTTTTTTCTGCTCCCCTCCCTGCCTCTCCGCTCCCCACTTCAACCCTCCTTCAATGTCCCCATGCTCCCATTTATTTTTTTTATGAGACCCTTTGTTTTCCACCTCACAGACCTTATTTAGTGATCAATTATTCATACTTGTGAGCACATGCCGAATTTCTTATACTTTTTTCTTTAGCACTGAGCATTTACAGTTTGATTTCCCAAGAGAATGGGTGAGTGCCATTTTCTATTTCATTTTGTATTCACTGTGTCTTCATGCCCACAATGGTTTCTGTTTCTATGCACAGGAAACTAGCAGTTGTCTCTCTCCTAAAGAGATATTTCCACAGTTTTTATCTTTGTTTTCTTTTCAATTTTTTAGACTCTGTCACCCATATCTTTGTTTTCTGGTTGGCGTTTTATATTTTGGCTTAAATAAGCAAGTTTTATAGTTTTAGATAGTCAGATTAATAAGCTTTTTCATTGTTTGGTTATTTTGCATTTGGATATTTCCCACACATAACTTTTGAAAAGAGTTACAATTCTACTACCTTTTTTTTAAATTACAGGTTGCATGTATATATTTTATCGGCATGTAAATTTCCATTAAACATATTATTGTGATTATTTTGCTATTTTGCTGTGGATGAAAAGAAATGCTTTCTAGTTTAGGGACTACAGGTGTTTGGGAGGTACAGGGTGATATTTATAGTAAATAATGGCTTGTTTTGTACTCCTTCCCAGATATCCCCTGTGAGACTCTTTTTTTTTCTTTTGAATGCTTTCCAAAGTACGATAAAGTGGTTAAGGCAATTAAGTAGAAGCTTGTATTACTAATTACTGGATCTTTGGAAGAATAAACCTATCAGAAGTTAACCCTTTTCTGAAATGCACGGGTCTTGGGGAAGCTGGGTTAGTCCAGCATGGCCTACCTTTCTGACAGATTAAAAAAAGGTATGACAGAAATATCCTGATCTGGTATACCATACTAGCCTGCTCTGTTTGGTATCCCTCAACTGTCCAGTTTGAACGATCCCTTGATAACAAAAGTCTGCTCCTAAGTTCAGTGTCTTCACTCTGGCCTCCTCCATTTGATGGGAAGCCAGTAGAGCCAAGCCAAAGGACGGGAAGAACCATTATGATCTCTGCAACCTGGTCCTTTCTATTGCTGAGAATGCCTGAGCTATAAATCTCTGAAGCCCTGGGAACAAGAGCAAACAGGCTGCTCCTGCCTCTTTGGCTAGTCAGCATCCAGCAGGACCAGGCATTCTGAGTGTTGAGAACAAGCCTTGGGGACAGGACCCTAAGCGCATGTCCTGCTTCAGAAGCATGGTTATCCTTAATCCTGGTGACTGACTCAACTTACTCTCTGAAAAAAAAGTCACTGCAGTCCAACTAAGCACAAAGGAAAAAGCGGGTTCCTATATTTCCTCTGGAAGAACAGTTTTATTGCCCTAAGCCTTTGCTTGATTATAAACAATGATGGAAATGTGTTTGCTAGAAGCTTTCTTTTTTTTTTTTTTTTTTTTTTTTTGAGACAGGGTTTCTCTGTGGTTTTGGAGCCTGTCCTGAAACTCTCTTTGTAGACCAGGCTGGTCTCGAACTCACAGAGATCCGCCTGCCTCTGCTTCCAGAGTGCTGGGATTACAGGCGTGCGCCACCACCGCCCGGCTGCTAGAAGCTTTCTTAAAGTTTAGTCATAGCTTCATCAACAGGAAACTATCAGAGGTGAAGCTACAGTCCCCAAGAGATGGATTTAGTGACTTCCTACAGTGACAGCGACCACACAGAAGAGGAAAGGCTCTCAGCTTCTCACCAAGAAGGGAAAGACTCTTGACTTAGGATTTGTGTGTGTGTGTGTGTGTGTGTTTGTTTGTTTTTTAAACATAGTCTTGCTATGTAGCGTAGGATGGGCTTGAGCTCATATTCCTTCTGCCTCAGCCTCTAGCGCTAGAAATGTAGTATGCACTTCCACACATGACAAGATTTTGAGGAAGAGTACCGTTTAGGTGAAATCCAAAGTAAAGCAACTTTTCTGATAGATTCAGAACAAAGCATGACCATGTAGAAATGGGCCAACATCACTGCAAAATGAACCCAGATCCTGTTTCTTTGAAAATGTGCCATGGGAACAATGTAATATCATGTGTATCTCTTTTCTGAAGCTCTGCCCTGGCTGTGAAGGCTACTGCAATCTACCAGTAAGTGTAGACTGCCTCCTCCTGACTACTGTAATTTTCAACAGAAAGTTTTTGGTAGTCTATGATCTTACAGTAGAGAGTTTCTGAGGAAAAGAACAGGAGACTCACCAGGGTGTCACTATGATGCTCAAGGTGGCAAAACACCCATAGAAAGCCATTGTTTCCTTTTCCTCTGAAGCTGGTTTTATCGAATGCCAACATGAGGAGTATCCAAGACAAACGCTACTTTCTTTGAGTTAAATTTTACACTTTCAGGGTCCTGTAGCTTTTTCAGTCTTATAAGAGCATATAATATTTGATAACTATGTGCAAGAGACTCTCTTCTTTCTCCAGTTTGTCCATGCAAGTAAGTGCACCTTTCTAAGCTTGTTTTCCAAGGCAAGAAAATGTCTGTTGGCAAGGATCAGGTGTTTGGGATCTGCCCAGCTCCTCTTACTGAGTGAGGTGGACTGATATATGAATAGCAGTGTTAGTAAGGTTACCTAACGTGCAAATGGTGGATATCCTAGAGTGCAGTTACTATTATTTCCTTCTTCAGATATGTGGCGGGGAATTGACAGTCTTTCATGAATAACACTCAGTAAGCTCCATTAATTACTCATCCTTGAGGAGCCCTATATATCCTGCGGCATGAGCATAGAGTTGAACCATTGTAATGTATTGTAGCATTAGAACTAGGGTAAGTTCCCTCTGCTGGGGACACAAAGCTGGTGATGACTATCTCCACACTCCTAACTTCCCTTAAAACCTCACTAAGCCTGAAGTTATGTGAAAATTGAGTCTTGCTCTGGACTGTGGGTAGACTCAGTGTAAGAATTAAGTTGTGGATTTGTAGAGAGAGGAAAAATGAGAACATCATTCAGAAAGTAATTTTTGTGTGTTTGACATGAGGCCTTGTGTATTTTAGACTAGCTTCAAACTCACTGTGTAGTTGAGGATGATTTTTTTACCTCTACTTCCCAAGTGCTAGGATAGCAGGCATGTACTACCATGCTTATGTATGTCATGTTGGCTGTTATGTCAACAGCCAGGACTTCCTGATTGCTACACAGCTCTTTGCTCAACTGAGCCACATGCCAAGAAGATTCAGTAGTTGTTCACAGCCAACCCCTTGCTGGGTCACTGACTTCTGTGAGCTTTCCTTCGATGCTGCCAAAAGTTTTTGTCAAGGTCATGTCACATTGCTGTTAAGTGGCATTAACACAAGAGAGTCAACTTTTTCTCTAGGTGGGGTGGCATCTTATTAAAGTCTCATTAGTTATAGCAGGTTGAGATACCTACTCCTAACCGTTCAGCAGAAGGGTACTGCTGCTTCTGACGTGCAACCTTTCGTTCAGTCTGGATTGATGCCCTAGGGACTGTTGCCTCTGAAGAGTCTTGAGTAGTGATTTGAAACAGCTCTGTCATCGCTTAGAGATTATCTAGCAAGGCTTATGTGCCTCAAATTTCCTAGCCCTGGGAACATACGTGTGAGAAACATGATGAACTCCACACTCATCTCTTTTCTACTGTGAATTTTTGTTTTAAAAGTTTATTTTATTATTAATTAATTTTTAATTGTGTGTGCCTGTGTGTGTCTCTGTGTGTGTGTGCATGTGCGCTTTGGTTTCTGCTCATAATTGCAGGTGCCGATGGAGGGCAGAAGCATTAGAATCCCTGGAGCTGGAGTTACAAAAGATTGTGAGCTACCCTATGTGGATGCTGGGAACCAAACATGCGTCTTCAAAAGCAGTACATGCTCTTAACTGCCGAGCTATCTCTCCAGTTCCCCAGTACAAGAAATTTATCTTTTTTTGACCCAGGTACATTGTGAGTTTAAAAATGACTTTTAGGGAAAAAGAAAGAAAGGGGGAGGGGGAACAGGGAAAGGGAAGAGAAAGAAAAGGGAGGAGGAGGAGGAGGAGGAGGAAGAAGAAGAAGAGGAAGAGAAGAAAAAGAGAGAGAGAGAGAGAGAGAGAGAGAGAGAGAGAGAGAGAGAGAGAGAACAGAAGGCAATTTGAGATGCTTTCCTGCCCTTTACTCAATGCTTATGTAAGGACAGAGTGCCAAAAGTAGTACTTGCAAACTTGAAATTCACAGCATTAGTGAAAACATTTCTGTTTTAAAATTGGAAGGCACAATTATCCCCAAAGTGTGTACTGTATATTTGTCTCATAGGTGAGTGCTATGCACTGTTAAATCCATAAATATCAAAAGAAAATTTTGATGAATTCTTAGAAACAGTTTCCTAAAGATAACAGATGCTCCTTAGCACAGTGGTTCTTTTCCTAATGAATGCTACAAGGCTCTTAGTACAGTTTCTCATGTTGTGACTCCCAACCATATAATCATTTTTGTTGTTACATCATAACTGTAATTTTAATACTTTTCTTAATTGTAATATAAATATCAGTATTTAGTGGCGATCTCAAAAGATTCTTAAGAAAGGGTTGAGAACTACTGCCTAAGTAGAAGGGTGAATTTTATACCCTAACACTCTAGACCTATGTGTTATAAAAGCTATTAGTTTATTAGTGTACTGTTTACCTATTTGCTTATGTTTATAAATGATTTTTTCTTCAGGCAACATGGATCAGTTTTGCTCACTGTCTTGACAGATTACTATCCCTGCTTCTCCTTTGAAAGGCTGTTGATAAGCTAATATCACTATAAGCAATTCTACCATTCTTGTGACTTCCCTCTAATCTCCTGATATTGATAATTTCCCAATAGGGAGAAAACTAGATACCACCAACATTGAAAACTTTAAAACAGTGAAAGTCCATATGATGTTCTATTCTAGGAGGTAAATTTGAAGAGCTAGATATTCTTTATTTTTACTCTTCTAACTTTATTACCAGGGTATGTTGATTTGGGGGACCTGGAGGCAGCCACTTTGAGGAATAAATTGAAATCTATGGGATTTCAAGGAAGAAATCATAGCATAGTGTGGTACTTACTTGAAATCATTTGCTTTTTGTTTTCTTTTTTTTAATTTTGTTGTTGTTGTTGTTGTTGAAAGAATAGTGTTTGACCCAGGATAAAAAATTTTAAAGTTGCAGATCTAAAAAGAATCCAGTCTTTAGAACACTGAAGATTCTTAGAGTAGATGTATATGAATATTCTGGGTCTCATTGACTCCTGGAAATCCAGGAAGGAGCTAAATGCATGAAGTAGATGAACTTGGGTGGAAAGGCCTGTGAGTAAAAAAGTGTTCCTCTGCTGTCCCTGCAGGGCCTGAAAATATGTTCAAATGGTCATGGTGGGCAACTTCAAGTTATGACTCTTAGCCCTCTCTTGCCAACTAAACTTCATGATCAAGTAGTCTTCAAACAGAGATCCCTTGGAAAGAAAGAAAGAACACAAACAAACAAAAAATAACATCACTTAATGGGTAGCATAGCAATAGCCAAATTGTTATAAAGTGAAATTCAGATTTCTTAGCACTCTGATTCTCATGATGAACATCTACCAGTTCCTGGGCATATTGATGTATATTCTGAAGCCAGGTGTCTCCTTAAGGAATTCTTAATGAACTAGTACTTCACGAAAAGTTTAAAAATGAAACAAAATTAAAAGGTGGATCTAATACACAGCCAAATTGAAGAACCTATGATATCTGAGCAAAGATGATAATCTTTATAATAAGACCAGCACATAAAGAAAGGATAACTAAAGGCAAACCAAGTGTGAATTGGCAAGATAGAAAAAAGATGGAAAAGTGAAGTCACCTAGCGAGGTTCAATTATAGTGCCTGAGCATTCAGCACAATTCCTCATTAAATAATACAACTTATGAATAGAATGGCAGTTGTTGGTTACTTCTGAAGTTTGTGATTTATTGTCTTGGAAGATCAAGCACAGAAATAAAATCAGAGTAAACTGTGAATGGAAGATTAAGAGATAGAATCCATAATAGGAGAGTGGAGCCTTGGAGAACTTATCTCTGAGACATGAAATGAAAATAACTGGAGTTGAATGAAGTGGGGGGAAAAGGAGCACAAATGTAAAAGGTGGTAATTACATAACACAAAAATGTTCCTGACCTGAGCGAGAGAAAGTCCAGGGCCTGTAAATTGGAAGGGCTATGCAATGTCTAGGATCAGTGGACTTGAAAAGACTCATGTCTAGACATCTTGTAACATTTCCAAGTTCTCTAATGACATAGAAGATTTCAGGTGAAAAACTCCAAACTTCTTTGAGAAAGAGTTGGCTGTGGGAACCAGCGTTTCTTTGGCTTTCTCATTTATAAGTCAGGAAAGGAGATGGAAGAGTCTAGCTTCAACATCTAAAGAGGAAAGAAGAGGCGGAAGGGTGATAGAAGAGGGATGGAAGCTGTGTGATATATCAGGGTATCAGCTGCATATCTGAGGGCATACGCTAACCAAACCGTACGTTAACCAGAACAGACTCTGCTAACTAGAAAGATAAGCAGCAGATAGATATTTAGAAACTGGATGAATGGAGATCATTTTCCAGGAATTTGTAACTTCAGTATATATAAGGGCATATTAAACCTGCACATAAAATTTAAAAGTAAGCTGTATCATGTAGCGCCTTAAAGTCTAAGTAACAAGGAGAGGGTGGAAATGAAAATTTTAAAGCAATCAAAAATAACCCCTAGCCTATTAGAGAAAAATCAATGGTAATTAGAGCATAATTTTGCAAAATAAAATTGTCAAAGATGAAATCTCATTTTTAATGGGTCATCTGTCTTAGACTAGAGATAAAACATGGGCAGTTAACCACCAATTGAAGAGAATAGTACAGCGAAATTCTCAAGTGAATGAGAGAAAAGTAAATTGATCAGGCTCTTCAAAACAGGGAACAAAAGCAAGTCATTTTTAGAAATGACTAATAGAAGGGACTGGGGAAAAGGCTTGGTGTCTAAGGACACTCAGTGCTTTGTAAGAGGACAGAAGGTTGTTTTACAGCATCCATTTTTGTGAGCCTAAAGCTGTCTGTAACTCCAGTTCCATGCAACCTGCAGCCCTCTTCTAGCCTCTGAGGCAACTGTGCACATGTGACATTCATACATACAGGCACACTTGTATATATGACTACAAATAGATACAATATATGACTACAATAGATACAAAATTAGATGGAAGGTAGAACCTCAGCCACTTAGTCATCTTTTGAAACAGAGCAGAGCGAATTACAAAAATCAAAGCCAGATACTAAAAAGTCAGAAAAATAAGCTTAATTGTTTCTTCTTTACTGATTAATTGTTTATCACAGTATGTTGAAATAGAGAGAAACACTGAGTCAATACAAGGAAATTCAAAATGAGTCATTGGAGCCATTTCAGTACAATGCAGAAATGGGATAAAGAATGATATTGACTACAAGTAAAGAACAAATTTGTTTTGAGGGTGAGTTAAAATATGAATTACTGGGCTACATTGCCAATGTACTTGATTATCCTCCAGAACTTGGTGGTAAGACGCAGTTGCCAAAAATACCACATAGTTGAGGCACAGAACATGAAGAAATCAGGCCGGTACTGTATGGAAGTGTCATCTCTACTGGCTAGCTTTTATAGTGCTAGGAGGTGCCATACATACTACCAAAGGAGAAGAGGACTCATCAGTTTTACTTGTGAACCCTGTGACGTTTGCAAAGACATGCCTACTGGTGCAACACTGGCAAGAACATCATGGAACTAGCCAATCATTTTATGGTTGGATTTAAGTCTGACTTCCCAAGATAAATAAACATACCTACACCATTTTTGGGTCAAAAGCCTGTGGTTAGACAGGTCACAGGTCCTGTCATGGAGATCCTAGTTTCTTTTCTGTTAAATAGGCATATTAGACTGTATTAAACTGACTTCTCACAGTTGTGTTCAAGTACGAATACATCCCTCAACCATCATCAGAGAAGTTTCTAATAACCTAAAACTGGTCAAAGTGCAGAAAATAAGAAACTAAAGAATTTGTATTCCTGTAAGGAACATTTAAACCCCACCTCCATCCAAAGTCTCAGGAATAATTGCAGAAGAGGGGAGAGAAGTTTAACAGCCAGAGGTAGTAGTTGACTACAAAGGAATTGTGATTCAGCACACAGCTAGGCAACTGTACGTGTGAACTCACAGCTGTTGTGATGAGACCTTGTACAAGATCTGTGTATGTCCAACCCAAGCAGAATCTCACCATGGAGAGGGAAATTGGGAGCGTAATCCTACCCTGGGCCATAGAATGCTCGGCAGTTTTTAACTTCCGGGAAAGGATGACTTGGTCTTTCTTCAGAGTATAGCTCTAATAAGTGTGGCTGTGATTTACTGGAAGGTCACACATCCAAGAATATTTGGGCAATACAAATTGGCCTTGTGATTGTCTCTGTCTCTCTCTCCATATCTATATAAAGATACAGATATAGATAGACTCATTTGGGTATGGATATGGGAAGAATTGGTGGGGTTGTCATTAAAAACAATGTTATAACTTCTCAAAAAAAATAATAAAAACATGGAAGTACTAAATAAAATGTGAGGTAGAATTCTAAGTTCAGTTCCCAGGCTAATGTTCGGTGGCTCACAATCACCTGTAATTCCAGCTCTAGGAGAACTGATGTCCACCCTAGCTTCCACAAGCAATCACTCACAGACGGCATAAAAATCACACAGATCCAAATATGATTTGCTTTTAATTGTTTTATTTTCGAGATTATAATTGCATCATTCCCGCCTTATCTTTCTTCCATCTATACCTTTCCATAGAGCCCTCTCATTTGAATGCTTGGCTTCTTTGTTCATTAATTGTTGTGACATGCTTATTTGAATATGCATATACATATATATTCCTAGATATATCCTGCTCAATCTGTATTATGTTCCTTGTATTTATGCTTTCAGGGCTGACCATTTTGTGTTGAGTGACCAGTTGGTGTGTTCTCCCCTGGGAAGGACTGTTTTTCCCACTCTCGGCAATCCTTAGTCATCTGTAAGTTCTTAATGCAGCATTGAGGCCTCGCGGGCTTTCCTATCCAAATTATCATGTCTATTGTTGCCCTTGCAGCTCATGTTTAAGCATTCCTTTTAGGGAGACTTTCTGGGTGTAGCTTCTGGCATCCCTCGGAGACACAGTCTCACAGCAAGCTGCCAGACCCTCTGGGTCTTAGACTTTTCTGCCTCTGGAGTGTTTCTTGAACCTAAGCCGCCAGAGTTGTATAACCATTGAGACTGGTCTCCACAGCTCTGTGTTTTGATTGGCAATGGTTTTCTCTAAGGTCTCTGCTGTGAAGAGAAGTTTCCTCGATGAGGGCCGAGAATTACACTTATCTGTGTGTATAAAGACAAGCGTTTAGATTGTTGTTAGGGATTCTGGTGGCTCAGTAAAGTGGTAATTGTAGGCTCTCCTTCAAGACTCATGAGTTCGCTTCATCAGCCCTGGCTAGCAGCAGGTTTCTAGCAGCACGTTGGTTTCCCTCTGGTCAAGAGGGTCTTACATGCTATTAGGGAGCCGTTGGTTACCACAAAGTATGCATGATACTATTACTCTCAGGGTTCTGATGACACGCTGGCTGTTGTGGTTCAGATGTGTTACATCTGGTTAAGACTGTTGTTTTCTTCCATCTTTTGGAAACTTGCATGCCACCTTCGGCATGATACCTTCTGGTATCATGGAAGCTAGTTCTCAGGGAGGAGATGGCTTTCAAAACAGTTACAGATCAGGGGTCTCTAGGCTCTGTGACCCAAGTGCATGATGTCTTCTGCCGTAAGAGCTTACACCTCCTCTGGGGAAACCAGCAACAATAGCCATAGTCTGTAATACTTGGGAGTCTCTTAGACATCCCTGAGCAAAGACTCAAAAGACTCAATATCTTGTGTCTGATATTGAGGTTATTTGTTAGATGGTCTTTGGTCTTAGAGAGAGAGCAATAAATAAAAAGTTTTTACATGTGTAGAAAAAGATACCCACTAGAAAAAAAATGATGCACAATATTTTGAAAAAGAAAGTACAAAGGGCTGGATTTGTCTTCTAATAAGGATGGTGTGTTATTTTGCATGAGACAGAATTTGGGCAGATCTGTCTTTTATCTCTTTGGAAATGTTGCTGATTCCTGAACTCCAAGGTTATACGCTGTGACACAAAGTAATGTATGATTGATTCCTGTGGGAAACCTCACACCACGGCTAAAAGACTTGAGGACAAAGAGTCAGTGTGTGCATGGTTCGGTGCTGCCTTGTGCTACTTTTGTTTTATTTTGGAAATGTTTTAGAAATTCACTCAAGGTAAAAGATGCAGTATAACTACAATTGCCATAAAACTTTTATAATGCAGGACGACATAACTACCAAACATAACATCTAAAACTGTGTGTTATTTTGAGGTTTTTAGCATCATAGCCGAGAAGTTTTTAAACATCTCTTTTAGAGTTTAGTAGATCAAGTGGGAAAGTATCAGTTACTTAGAAGACCTTGAATAAGTACATGTTGAATAACTGTTGATCTATATATAGACAGAAGGATATCACTAATTAAAGGGTAATATAAAAATAAAAATACAAAGTATTGTGCCTGTGACACACATAAACAATATATACTGTAGGATGGAAAGCAAAGCTCAATGAATACAAGCAGAGATGTTTGTCTTTATTTCCTTGCCTAAATCCACATGAAAATTTGAAATAAACACTCTCAAAGAAATTAAACATTTTCTAAATAATGTTGAGACCACACATGAGTTTTGATTGACTTTTAAGATGTATTCTTCAAGGTACTCTTTGTAAAAAGGTTATGGGAAGTAGATAATTCAAAATTGGTAAACAATCTGAAACCTCACACTTTGAGTAAAAGGATGCCAAGACAAATGAGCAAAGATTTCAGGGCAGAAGCTAGACAGGCATAGCCAACTTTGCTTGGAGTGATTTGGGTTCTTACTGCTAAATATAAACTGTCTCAACACATCACTCCATTTTTAGAAAAGAAAAATATAACTTTTTACACTTCCAAAATTTTTTGTTGGAGACGACTTTTTTGGCAGTTAGTATGTTTCCAGACTATATATGACTTTTGTTTTTGGTAACAAAGACTTGAATACATTTCAGCAAATTACTTGTTTGAAATTAAAAAAAAAAACATCAACTTTGAATAATTTATACCTGCTTTAGAGATGAATGGTACTTGAAATTGAAAAGTCATTTTGTTTGTTTTTTTTTTTTCAATTTAAAATGATTATAAGGCTTTTGATATTGGTGGGATACAGTGAGTTTTCTAGCTATCTCATCTTTTGTAGCCTTTTAGTAAAACTTGTAACATGTCAGATTGTCTTCTCAATACTTGTATCCGGAGACCTAGTGTGAGGAAGGCTTGTTTGCCTTGTCATCGGTGAAGAGAGAATGTTAAGAATGGAAGCCTCGGCGCTCAGCCCTAAATGGGACATCTTTACTAACACCAGCAACGGCAGGGCTCAGGGAACATCGTTGACAAGAGGACCAAGTGGTTATATGTGCGGGAAAATGCAAAGGAGACCTATGAAATGGTGTCTGCCGCACATGACATGGGTTCACGCTCATGAATTCACAGTAGCTGAGAAATCCTACGGAAGGTCAAGGCTCCCAACCCTCAGCAACGATGGGGTAGATGGACTCCAAGCCTCACCCATAACTAAGGAGCTGTTGTCAGGGGATAGTTGCTAGGGTGGAAAGAATTGTTCTTTTCTTGAAGATACGGCCATGCTGGAGTCCCCTGCTCTAGTACATGGCGCTAGAAACCTGTGCCTATGGGTAACTGACTGGACCTGTGGGTTAAAAGAAGAGAAGAAATATGAGCTTGGTCATGGAGAGTGTTGGGAGAGCATGGTGGGAGTCGGTGTCAGGGAGTGGGAGTAGATATGAGTAGATAGGATCATATTTAATTATATACATGTATAACATTTAAACAATAAAAGGACGTTAAAAAATAAAGGCAAAATATTTTATCCATAATATACCAGGTCTGCACAAATTGAAAACTAAGCGGGTGTACATCTATGACCTGCCTAGCGTCCGGGCAAATGCAGAAGGAAAATCAAGGTGTTAGGCAGAAACACAACTACTGAAGATGCAGGTTTGGTTGTTCCTGCAGACTGTGGAAGGTGGCCTACAGGGAAGCCTTGCAATGAGAGCTAGGTGAGACTGTGAAGCATTTGCTGCAAACAGAACAAGTATTTTATATGCTGATTCTAGTTTCATAGTAAGGCAATGCTTAAAATCTAATACTTGCTCATTGGACAACAAAATGGGAGATGTGTGCAAATATGGACATTTTCTATATAAATCTAGCATTTCTTTTCTTTCTTTTTTTTTATTGAGAAAGAAAAAAAAAATTTTTCCGCCTCCTCCCAGCCTCCCACTCCTCCCACCCTCCTCTCCTCTCCCCCTCCCTCTCGAGTCTGAAGAGCAGTCAGGGTTCCCTGCCCTGTGGAAAGTCC
>NW_004949102.1:517500-519802 GCF_000317375.1 Microtus ochrogaster | reverse complement strand
CCCACAAAGCCAGAACAAGAAGTAGGATCAAAACCCAGTGCCATTGTCCTTGGCTTCTCAGCAACCCTCATTGTCTGCCATATTCAGAGAATCCGGGTTTATCCCCTGCTTTTCCAGTCACAATCCAGCTGGCCTTGGTGAGCTCCCAATAGATCAGCCCCACTGTCTCCGTGGTCTCTCATCCAAACTCCATCTAAATCTAGCATTTCTTATAGGAAACCTTTCCCGACGTTCTGAAGGGGGGGGGGGGGCTCGTCCTTCAGAGACACTCCTCCGTTTTCTTTCACATCTGGGCTTATCTCTCCCATTAATCTGAATATGGCTCAGATATCTTCTTTTATATTATCAGCAATGTAGTACAGATCATTTAGTACTGTAATTAAGGTACTAAGTAAACGAACATTGATTTTTTTGAATCATTTATTTTATTGGAATTGATTTATTACGAATAGAAAGTGTTTGCTTTTAGTAGTGCAGATTATGTTGAGGCTTTAGGCCACTAACCCTTCAGAAATGCCTTCCCAGTTCTTATGCCTACCAATAATTGAGCATAATAATTCTAAAAATGTGAATTTTAAATAATAAATGTAAGCTTAATGTCTTAGGGGGCTTTCTGCCTGGTCCTCCCTCTACAGTTCAGACTTAGGGATTATTCCTGTCATCTGCCCTTTATTAAAACCTCACTCCATTAAAAGCAATTTTAGCCCACTTCATTGGTGTTATTTGCTTCTAGTTTGTTTGCATTTTTTTTCTCTTGGGATCTGTTTGATTTTTCAAACGCTTTGTGCATTTAAAACACCTTGTAGACTGTCATTTGCTCTGTCGAAAACCTTCTTTACTGCCAAGAACTTCAGATTCTCCTGTGTTTTCTCGAAGCGTGATAAGGTTTACGTGGCTGGTGTAGGTGTAGGTGTAGGAAATCGTTGTAGTTACTGTATTTGCAGTAAGTGTACATGTAAGTCTGGCAAGAATTTTCTCCTAGTTTTTCATCTTGGACTGTATATTTTTCCTCCAGTTTTCAAGCCTTCTTTAGCTCTTTCAATAAAGATTTGTTTTCTGTAAATAGGATTATAGAGCCTTTAAGATGATTAATTTATGATTGCTTTTTGCAGTGGATTTTCTGAACATTTAAGTCTTATTTATTATTGTGAGTGCTTGTGTGTGTGTGAATGTGTGTTCGTGTGTGTGCATGCGTGTGTGTGTGTGTGTGCATGCGTGTGTGTGTATGTGTACAGGCGTGTGTGTACCCTAGATCATGTGAGGAGGTCAAAGGACAAGTTTTGCACATCAGTTCCTTCTGATATGGGATCTGGGGATTGAATTCTGGTTATTCAGCTAGTACAGAAAGCACTTCTACCTTGCTGAGACATCTCACCGACCCTTTGCAAAATTTGATTTTATTTGGTAGCATGTGTATCAGTATACTTTTCTGTCTCATCATGGATTTTCCTACTATACTATTGTTTTTAATCAGTAGGAAAGCCTTGATTTTTGTCCTTTATGGTAAATTTTTCTTGTATCCTTTGCACTCAGAAGACTCACGTTTCCACCAGTGACTATTCAGTTAATTAATTCTGACGTACTAGATTGAAAGCTATACATAAAATAAAATGACATTTTTCTTTTTTTAAAATTTATTTATTTATTACGGATTTCTGCCTCCTCCCCGCCACCGCCTCCCATTTCCCTCCCCCTCCCCCGATCAAGTCCCTCTCCCTCATCAGCTTAAAGAGCAATCAGGGCTCCCTGACCTGTGGGAAGCCCAAGGACCGCCCACCTCTATCCAGGTCTAGTAAGGGACATTTTTATTTTGTATGGCTTTTAATGGTATGTGCATTAATTTCTTTACCCACTAAAATGCCTTGTGTTTTTTTTTTTCAAATTTATCTTGTAATGATATTCTCAACATTTTATTCATTTAAGAAATCTGGAATATATATTGAATTTCACAGATACTTTTTGGCAAGTCTTAAAGCCATTTAACAGTTCCAAAAGTTTGAAATTTTGAAGTGATGTGTTAATGAAGCTTGTAAAACATTCTTGAAGAAATAAGGTCTATATTTGGATGCTTATTCTTCTAATAAACAACTGAAATTGATTCATCTTTCTCTCTAGTATTAGCCACAGTCTGAATTAGGCAGTGGCTGCCTTGCCTATTTTCTTCATCTCTCATCTCCCTGGTTTCACCTTGCTGTTCTAGTTTAATTCCAACCCTTTTCTTTCTTTCTTTCTTCCTTCCTTCCTTCCTTCCTTCCTTCCTTCCTTTCTTTCTTTCTTTCTTTCTTTCTTTCTTTCTTTCTTT
>NW_004949102.1:474579-517400 GCF_000317375.1 Microtus ochrogaster | reverse complement strand
CTTCCTTCCTTCCTTCCTTCCTTCCTAACGATCTAACTTCTCCAGCCAACTCCCCACTGTTCCTTACTCTTCCGCACCAGGCAGGCTGCTGAGTGTCCTCCAAAGTGCTCTCCCACGTGCTACAGTTTCATCCTTCTATTCTGTCAAGCTGATCCCTCCCCGCCCCCCGACACACAGACCTGACCATGGCATTTCAGGTTTTAGAGGTAATTGGTGGCACACAGTTGCCTTCGCTATGAAACTGAGAGTCTTCCACTAGTCATTTCTGATTTTGACAGCCTTCGGGTCCCTTCTCCTGCCTTCGTTCCAGCTTCATGATGTAACTTGATGCTACAGAAACATGACCCAAGGTTCTTACAGCCTTCAGTCATCCATTGCTATCTTGCTCTGACACTCTTTTAACTCCTCTCTGTGGCTCACAACCTACATCATATTTTGTAATTTCACTGTTCATACTGATCTTAGGTATCAGGTATCTTATAATACCACTATATCCTGCATATTTATATTTACTCACTGGGTAGTGTTTTAATTCATTTCCCCCTTTCATCTGTGGGGGAACTTCTTTAGAACAAACGTTGTGTGTCTTTTCATCTTAGTCCCCGAGACAAGCATTTCTTGGGTAAGTGGGTGCATGCATGAACAGCCTATCTGTATAGTCTAGTTTTTAAGTTGATGGTAACCCCTTCTTCCTCCTCACTGTACTGTCCTATTATTGATAAAAGATATCTGTAATCCTTTTACAACAGCATTGTAAACTCTTTAATGATTTACAGCATATTCCTGATAAAAAGCTCTCAGCAGTGTTTTCTCAGACTTTAACTACAGGAGGCTGTGCCTCCCATGTGGCATATTGGCATACCTACGAAGCTCTGAAAATTCCAGGAGATTGAGGACCTCTTCCAGACCAGTTAGAGCTTCAGCATTTTGTTTAAATACCCCTGGGGCCTAATATACAAGATAAAAACCTGTCTTATCCTTAGTGCCACTCTTCCCAGGAGCCTCTAACCTGTTGATCTGGAAGATTCCAAGAAAGCTTATTGAGCATTTATTTCTTCGTGACTTTATGTTAAGAATGGTCTCCTCACTCTGAGATCAGCTCCTCAAGGTCCTGCCACTCTACCTGTCTGTGAATCTGCTCACATTACCTATTCCTACTCACGGAGGGACCAACTTTTGCTTCAGGTGACTCTGGTGCTGTATAGGACTTCCCAGTGAGGGTAACTGGTCATGTAATTTTGGACTCAGTGTGTAGAAATTGGATACAGTCATCAGTGTCCTCCAGATGTTGGACTCTGTCTTTGGTTATAGCATTGGCTCTGCCCAATCTATACTAGATGCTGAGTTGAAGAGAAGAGGTTTTCCCGGTTCCTTTTTTTTTTTTTTGTCATATTCTATTAAATGAACATCAAATGAAACAAAAGTACCTATGTTCTAATATATATTACCTTTAAAGGGGTGGGGCCGGTGACTGTTATGAGTGGCATATTGTGTTCTGTACAGAATTTCCTTGGATGAGATTACTTGATAAATGGCTAACTTGGAGAATAGTCCTCCTGTCTATGTCTTTAGTGTTTTTGTTTGTTTGTTTGTTTGTTTTTAATTTGGGTGGTCTGAAGGCGAAGGTGTAAGTCACAACAATCCCACACCAGTTTGGAATTATGATTAATAGAATGGTTATTTATTTAAAGGGGAAAAACTTATAGATCACCGTCCCAGACAACAACCCTGTGCGCAATCAGGGAGTCTAGTCGCCAGAAGTGGAGCAGGAAGTAAGAGAGAGGAGAGGGAAGTGGCCGCTTTTTTAAAGGGAGAGTGACCACGCCCCAATGGGCTGGTATCTCAGCGGCTATTGGCTGAAAGAGAGGGAGGAGCTCCCGCAACAGTGGTCCTTTTAGCCCGTCATATTTTATAAGACCTTTATCTGTAATGAAAGTGTTATATTGCTTTCCAACCAGTTGTTAAACTGATATCATGAGCTGCATGCTGTAGAGTTGGATGGGGATGTGGATCAGTAGAAAGGGAAAGGCAGGAGATGGTTCTGCATGAATAGACTCTTGCACACAGCATCCCTATGTCCATGAGCATGGAAGGATGGAAGGAGAGTTGCATTCTTCTCACAGACCGGGTTCCAGTTTTTATCTTGGCAAAGCAGCAATTCTGATTCTCATCTTCTGGTTTTTTTGGGCAGTTTCTGTGTTAGCCAGTTTTTCTTTGTTGTGAAGAAAATACCCGAGACAAGTACTTAAGGGAGGATCTGTTTTGGTTCATGCTTTCAGGTAATGATCACATGGCTGTATTGTTCCCGGGCCACTGTAAGGCAGTGTAACCCACTTGAGAAACTAGTGGAGCAGAATGGCTCACTTCGTGCCAACTAGGAATCCAAGAGGACAGGGAAAGGCATGGAAACAAGAAGTACCCTCCGTGTCTTTTACCCTAAGACAGGTCTGCTTCATCCCGCTAGGTCCTACCTCCTAACAACCTACTCAAATATGAACTCATCAATAGGGGTCGTTCATTGCTAGTATCCAACACACAAGTCTTCTGGGGAGACATTTCATGTGTAATCTACTATAAGTAGACTAAATGTACATATATATGCCTAAGGATTTAATATATAGTGCATCATAACTTAATAAATATTAGCTATAATTATGATCATGGTAATTCAGACAGTTCAACCCTCAGTTTAGTCATTTGAGATTTAATCTTTTACCATGATTTTTTTGAAACAAGTAGAGTCTCAGACAAGTTGAATCCCTTGTCTAAGATATACAGTTAAGGACTAGAAAAAGATCATAATCCATGTCTGTCTCATAAGGAACTCTTGCCTCTTCTTTTGCACTCCCACATGGCAAAACCAACCAACCAACCAAATAAACAAACAAACAAAAGCCCTCTTCTTGCCTCTGGAAAAGGGGGGAACGTATTTAAGCTTTAATAAATATTTTGAAATCTACACTATAGGAAGGTTTTAGTGTTTTTTTTTTTCTATTTTGGAAATGCATTGAGAAAACTGATTGACAGGTAGGTGAATGTCATTTTTGAGGAAATTATGTCCCCTGTGTCGAATGGTTTTAGAGGGAGATAGGATAAAGAACGAAAAATGTGAGGTGATGGGTTCAGATGAACTAAAAGAGATGAGTCAAGAAATATCATTATCCCTTTGGCCTGGATGATTCAGGGCTTCCTCAGAATTGGGCCTTCCCAGGGCACCCACAGCTCTGCCCTGCTAGGGAATGAAAGTGAACAAAATGTTGTCGAAGACCTTTACTGTGCTTAAAGATGAAATTCAGGATCTAATTTTTAGTTTAGTTTTTCGTTGATGTTATTGTTTGCTGTTTTTTTTTTTTTAAACATGCTCTTCTGTATGGCAGGGTAGTAAGAATGAAGCGTCTCCTTGTCCAGTAAACTGTGCTGACGGGGACAGCAGAAAGTCACATTAGCTGTCACTCATTCAGCTCTCTGAAACCCTTGAGGTGTGTATCTCACATTGAGTGTACACCAGTGTAATTGACCAGAGCTGTCTGAGTGACAGCCCTGTTGTGTCCTGGAAATGCTCCTTCGCTACCACCACTTCGGATGGTGGGACTCAGGAGCATTTGCTGCTGCCTTTCGGTCATCAGTGTTTCCCACTGTGCACTCTGTGCTCTGCAACTCTGTAGTCGTTCTTCATCTGGGTGTTCTGTTTAGAACAAACAGAATGGACTCTCTTGTGACGTTATGTGTTTGAGCTCCTTGGGCCTCTCAGTATTGAAATGAAACAGAAGAAGGAGAATATTTGCCTATAAGCGCAAACATATGGCTTCCCGAGGAACTGTTATCATGCAACTATCTACAATATGATTTTCTCCAGATAGAAGAAGGAAATTTTAGAATAGCATATATTTTATAGCACTCTGAAAAATTGGAATAATTACTTTGTATCCACTTTAGGCATCTTTTCCTCAATATCATTTCAAATCAGAATCTACTGTGCCCAAAAGCACTTTAAAAGCACCCAAGAGGCTCAGTGCCAAGGCTCTCTGATATTTTTAAAACCTTCTCAGGTTCCTCTTGTTACCCGACCTAACAGTAAGCAATCATTGATTTGCTTCTCTCTCTCTCTCTCTCTCTCTCTCTCTCTCTCTCTCTCTCTCTCTCTCTATCTCTATCTCTCCCTCCCTCCCTCCCTCTCTCCCTTTCTTTCTTTCTTTTTCTTATATTTTCTTTTTAAAATATGTTTGCTCAATTGGGAATTTTTAATTATTATTTCCCTAACAGGATGGTCTTACTGAGATTTCCTGGCTTTGTTTTTATTTCTGATATAGGTATCACTCAATGTTAGATTTTTTTTTCCACCCTATTTGTCCTGTTACACTATAGTATAACTAGGAAGTAGACTTATAACTCTGGATTTGAACTTGATGAGATCAGCTTTTTTTTTTTTTTCTGCCAATGCTAGTCTGACTGAGTCAGATTACAGAATCTTGAAGGTGTCACATTTAAATCTTCATTTCGCTGGGGAGAGAGTTGGCTTTAGCGACCACATTTCTCTTTGTGAATTTGTGACTGACACCTGGCTGCAGACAGTAACAGAAGTTGTATCTAAGAACAGAAATTGATTTTATCCATCTCTGCCACCTGATCCTATTTTTTCCAGAATGGTCTGTCTGCTTGTTGTCTCCCTAGTGAAATGACAAATGAGACTTAGCAGGTTAGACATAGGGAGATTTCATAATTTCGATCTTTTTGTTTTTCAGATCATTTGAGTTCTTCTGAGGAGTTGCTCTCTTTATCCTTTAAAATTTCAGCATGACGAAAAGGCTCACAATCTGAGAGCACCTCACATCAGGCACGGGCTTCGCTTCTTGGAATGAGGGTGTTTGGAATATCAGTAAATGGTTCGTTTTGAGTTTCTAAAATTCTTTGCACACTGTCTAGGCATAGGTCAGGGGGAATAAGAGAAAGGCACAGTGCGTGTGCCAGCTGTGCGGAATGAGAGCCTTTGTTGGGCTAGCTGCAGGCTCTCCAAAACCACTCTGTACTATTGACTTTTTCTTTTACAAATAATAGGATGATAATCCCTTCCCCACTGGGAAGCTTAACTTTTCTGAAAAGCACGGTGGTTGGCGCAACTATGGTCTCCAAGGAAATAAGGGGTTAGGTTAGCATAGTATTTCTAAGCATAGGCTTTGAGATTGAACCGAGATCCATCATTCATCTACATCGTCACTTGCCTTAACTCTTGCCTTCACGCTACCTTGTTAATGGACTATGGACCGTAACACCGACATCCTTGATTCTTTTGGTATTTAAAATTGTTTTATATAATTTCTTTTGATCATATTCTTTCCTCTTCCTACCTCCCTACCTGTTCAACTTCACATTCTCTCTCTTCCTTCCACAAAATAACCCCCAAAATCAAAGCAATACAATATGACAAAAGTACCAAAACAAAAAATGCAGAACTACCATGGAGTCCATATTGTATTGGCCAACTGCTGTGGGACATGAGGCCCTGACCTGGAGGATGGTTGATACAGCCAGAGCCCTTCAACTGGAGAAGATGGCTGATTTTCCCTCTCCCAGCAGGCATCACTTGGACATAGCTTCTTTGTTAGGCTAGGATTTAGTGCCACAGGGTTTGTGAGTCATATGTTTATCAGTCTTGTGTCAACCAGACAATATTTCCTTGGACTCATTCACCACTTCTGGTTCTGCTTCCTGCTGAGATCCCCGGGCCTTGAGGGAACGGGTTTGATAAAGACATTCCATTTCGGGCTGAGTGTTCCAATTCTCCCACTCTCTGCACATTGTCCACTTATAGACCTCTTTATTAATTACCATCCATTGAAAGAAGAGGCTTCTCTGATGTAGGTTAAGTGATGCATTGATCTACAGGTCTAACAATTCCTTAAGAGTTATTTCGGGGCTGGAGAGATGGCTCAGAGGTTAAGAGCATTGCCTGCTTTTCCAAAGGTCCTGGGTTCAGTTCCCAGCAACCACATGGTGGCTCACAACCATCTGTAATGGAGTCTGGTGCCCTCTTCTGGCCTGCAGGCATACATACAGGCAGAATATTGTATACATAATAAATACATACTTTTTTAAAAAAGAGTCATTTCGTTGCTATGCTTCTTTAGCAGAAGAATAGTAGCAGGGTTTCCCCTGGAGTCCATGACCTATCTAATCTCAGGTTCCTGGCTACTTTGTGATTGGATTTAAGGCCTACTCTGTAAGATGGAACCCATGCCTGATACTTCTAAAAAAACTTCAGAGAATTTCAAGGATTGTATAAGAAAAAGTATCTCTCAGCTTTGTGTCTGCTCCTAGGAAGTTTTCTGAAAGGACTCTTTCTTGATTCTGTGGTGGGGAGTGGCTTAAAATGACACAATTATATTTGGAAACTCAGATAAAATGTCTGGAAGTGTCTATTACAAACAATGTGTATTTGTGCTAACATTTGGCTGTGGTAGGCAGTGTCCTCCTGATGCTTCTTAAAGTAAACAGGGACTAATGACTTTTTAAACATTAAGAAGCTAATTCGGTGGCAGTCTTTAAAAAAATCTGTCATTTTATAAGTATTAATTAATTTCATTCCCATATCAGTCCTGTAGAATCATATTTTACACATGGGAAGCAAAGCTGGAGAGACTTGGAGAATTTGCATTATTTTCCCAGGAAGGAATGGATGGAAGAGCTGGAGTTTGCTATCAGTTCTGCCGCAGGGCGTGAACAGGTGCCTGCCTCTCCTCATGCTGACAGCTAGGATGCTGTTGTGTGCTGATGCACATTTCCCCACATCTCTGTGTTCTGTAGATCTGTTAAAAGCTTTGGAAATAGTCCTTGAGTGAGCTCTGTTGTCTGTCCCGATGGTATAAACCCTTACTAACACCTTTTCTTAGGTGTTAGCACGATGACATTTCCAAGTAATTTTGGCATGAAATGGCGTGCTCTCCTGCATGGAACTCTTCAAGTGTTGACAGGGAGGCAGAGTAAACAATTGTCCTCTGTTTCCTACCCACTGGTCCAGAGAACATGGTCTTTAGGGCCCTGTAACAGTATTACGTTTTATTGTTTGTTTGTTCTCCTGAGGGGAATGAATTCCATGGCCTATTGGAAAATGATTAGAGTTTTAGAAAATGTTTTTAAAATTTTTATTATATTTATTTGCTTTGTTGGGGAAGGCAGGATACGCTGTGGAGATAAATAGATAACTTGCAGGAGTCATTTCTTTTGTTCCAAGAGTCATACTCAGGTCATCAGGCGTAGTGACAAATGCTACTACCCAATGGACCATCTCAGTGGCCTTAGAGATGTAGA
This sequence comes from Microtus ochrogaster, assembly GCF_000317375.1. Taxonomy (NCBI): domain Eukaryota; kingdom Metazoa; phylum Chordata; class Mammalia; order Rodentia; family Cricetidae; genus Microtus; species Microtus ochrogaster. The sequence continues at coordinate 510,095 of NW_004949102.1, read as the reverse complement.
AATTTTAAAAATCAATGTAAAGAAATTATATATATTTGTCTCTCTGGAGGCTCAATAGATAGAGGAACTGACTAGAAATCAAAAAGACCTGAGATTTGCCTACTGGCTGGGCTGGAGGACCACCCAGCTCTGTGGGACCTTGTCACACATCTGGCTGGACACTGTCTGCTCAACTATGAATAAAGATGAATAAAATACCCTAACAGTGAGTTTCAATGATTCAATAAGTCTGAAGTTCAGTTACCTTGTTCATCTTCAGAAAGCCTGGATGTTTGTGATTCCCGAGTTCCTACTGCTTCTGCTATCTCCCAGTGGCCAGTCAGCCATCTATGCTCTCGTCGGGTATACATTGAGATTCCAGCCATATTTTAGACATTCCCGAGAGAGCATCTTCAGTAGAGTGAGTGTAGAACGAGGATGGGCCAGTTTCGTGGAGATGCGAAATTTTGTTGGGGCTTGGGCTGGCCAGCAGAAAGCGTTTTTACTGACCACATAGAACAGCCTGCTTCATGACAGAGGGCGAGGAAGGACTTCCTGATTTACCGTGGTGGACTGTCACTGTCATCATTTTGCACGCAGGCATCCAGGTACATGGGCTACGTCAGCTGCGGAGAGCATGAAGGTAGGGAAGAATGCACCTGCCGTGCTTTAGAAACAGGAAAGAATGTGTCCTCTGTGCTTCTCATCCGCATTGTTGGCATGACTTATTCTGTCACTCAGGCACATCTCCAGCCTTCCATTCCTTCAGAGCTTTCTCTGTCCAAAGCAGTGTTCTGTCCTCTTCTCTCCTTGTGTCTTTGCTCTGATCTGTGCTGCTTTATTACAGTAAATAAAGTGCTGCATTGTCACACTTGGCCTCAGATTCACTTGACAGAAGCCTAGGTTTGTCTGTGAAGACAGATCTCGAATACAGGAGTTGCTCAGAGAAGGTTGTCTGGTGGCTGTGTGTGAGAATCACTTTCTTACTTGCTAGTGTAGGATGCTCCGGCCCACTGTGGATGGTGCCACGCCTGCGTAGATGGGCTTAGGGTATGTAAGAAAGGTAACTGAACAAGGCAGAGGCAGCAAATCAAGAAGCAGCATTCTTCCATGATTTCTGCTTTAGTTCCTGCCTCCAGATTCCTGCCTGAAATTTCTTTTTTTTTCTGTTTTTCTTTTTCCATTCAAGTATTTACACTTCCTTCCCTCCTCCCAATCCCTCCTGCTCCCCTACACCCCCTCCTCCCTCTCCCACCCTGCTTGAGAGAGGGCAAGGAACCCTGCCCTGTGGGAAGTCCAAGGCCCTCCCCCCTACATCCAGGCCTAGGGAACTGTGTATCCAAATAGACTAGGGTCCCAAAAAGCCAGAACATGCCGTAAAAACAAGTCCCAGTGACTTTATCAATGTCTTCTCAGTCAGCCCCCTTTGTCAGCTACAATCAGAGAGTCCGGTTTGATGACATGCTCATTCAGACCCGGTCCAGCTGGATTTAGTGAGCTCCCATTAGAACATGCACACTGCCTCAGTGGGTGGACCAACCCCTTGCGGTCCTGACTTCTTTGCTCATCTTCTCCCTCCTTCTGCCTTTCAACTGGACCTTGGGAGCTCAGTACAGGGGCTTCTCTGCCTTAAATTTCAGCTATGGATTGTGACCTGGAAATGTGGCAATGTAAACAAAGTAAATCCATTCCTCTTCCCCAGCTTCTTTTGGTTATGGTATTTATTACAGCAACTGAAGAGAAAACCAGGGCAGTAGTTTTGATTACAGCCTCATTTCCTTGTGTTGTTCGATCCCTTCCTCTAGACATGCACACTCTGTAAAAGCAAACTGTCTGTTCTCCCTCTCATCATGTTGTTGATGCCCAGAAAGGTGCCTTGTGCCCTGCAGGTGCTAAATAAATGCTACTCAAATTAATGAACAAATATACTTATTAGTGAAATGTTTATGTAATGATGATTACTGTACTGGTTGCCAAGGATACAATTATAAATAGGAGAGAGTCATTCTAATCAAGATCCTGTTTCCAAATGAAAGAGACAAGACAGGGAGAGTTCAGGGTGCTGTCTTCTGTGAGTGGTACACGAATATGTGGGAACACTGGGGCCTTCAACTTTAGAGACCAGAGATGGCATCTTGGGGAATATGTTGTCTGAGCTGTGTGGTGGAAAGAGCCGGATTAAGGCAGACATTAGTGTGGAAGGTTGGCCAGGTGACAAATACCAAATAGGAGGACCCCCAAAAGAAGCTGCTTAGAGCAACTTGACCTTGGGTCCCTTGGAAGAACATTATGTGATCTTGGCCGTCTCTCCAGCTCAAGAAAACTATTTTTGTTATTCTAATTGCAGGTGGCTCATATTTCTCAATGCTATCCAACTAGTGCTGTAATTGAATTAGTTATACCCCTCAAGCCATTGTCAGCTGTTTCCCAATCAGTCTTTTGACTTCTTTTTAAACTTTTACTTTTCTTACCTATTTTTTTCTACTTTGGCAGAATTTTTCTAGTTATTTTTTTTAACACTTTCATTGTGTGCTTTATTTCTGTTGCCCTAACTTTAACTTTATTTTCACTAGCATTTGTTTTAATTCTCTGAATTCTTGTCTTGTGATATGCTTCGTGTTTTTCACATTATACAAGATTTTGCTTGTGGATGCTATCAAGGACAGTGTGGTAGAAATTAGATCTTCTGTTTATTCTAGTTTGCCCTTTTCCATTTGTTTTGTGTTTGAACTTTTGTATTAGATGCTGTTCTCACCTCTTGGGCCATACTGATTCAATGTACCTTTTTGAGAATCAGGGGCTTAAACACTATTCAGAATACTCAATACACAGATGGGCTTATTGATTAGAATTCCAGCCACGTTGTTCTAGGGAACCCACCATTAGGTTTATTTAAGTGTTTTTTACATTGGCTTGAGATGGTTCCTTAGAGATGGGTAGTGTTTCTCCAGTAGTGGTGACCCGGGAGTGAATGGTGGAGACACTTCATGCGTGCAATTGATTCCATCTATTTATTTGGTCCTTTTATTTCCTGTATAGTGTCCTGCCTCTGTTGTGTCTAGGACCCGTAGGTGAGAGTTTATCTTTCCCAGAGAGGAAATCTTTGTCTTTGCTTGAGTAGGGAAGGGTAGGCACCCTGCAATGTAGAGACGGGTAGGAATATAAACATGTGTTGCATAACACTCAGTAGTACTTCCTTGTTTTATTCGTTTCTGTACCACATGGTATCACAGATTGTTGAAGCTGGCAGCTTGGGAGGTTTAATGATAATTTGGTGCTGATCAGTATTGGTATTTCATTTTCAGATTAGGATCTAGTTTTTGGAAAAAATCATGGCGTTGATAACAGTTGTCCATTTCTCTCCAGTTTTCAAACTCTTACTGCTATTCTTTTACTTTTAACCCCCCTCCCTTTTAACCTACTTTCCCCTAGCCCACCTTTCCTTCCTTCGTTCCTTTCTCCCTTTTGAAATAGTCTTGCTGTATAGCCCAGACTGGCCTTCAACTCGTGATGATCTTCCTGGTTTAGCCTCCTGAGTTGTAGAACTAGAGGTTCCAGGAGTGTGCCATTACACATGGCTTTTTGAATATTCTTTCTCTCTGTAGTGGTCGGACTGGACTCCAAGGCTTGTGTATGCGTGCTTGACAATGTTGCTAGTTCTCATTAGTCTCTCGCTAGTTTCTTTTAAAACATCTGAGCTATGATAAGTGGGTACAGTTTAATGTGTACACTTTTAGTACAGTCTAGTAAAAGTGAAAAGTTAACTACTTGTCTAATATCTACAAATAATTGCATTATGTATGTATGTGTGTACATATACATTTATGCATTTGTAACTGTAGCAACATTGTGGGGTGATGTAATTCTGTTTTCTTATATTTCCTAAAGCTAATGATATTTATATGTTTGTTCTGTTAATTATTCAGTTTTAATAATTTGTTTTATATACCCGGTTGGTTATAGATAACTCTGTGCTTTACTAATTATACAGTACATAAAGCTTATGTATATCTGTGTATATAAGTATAGGAATATTCATTATATTTACTGTATACATATGTGTATGTATAATCAGATAAATGCAAAACTGTGACTGAATTAGTTTAATGAAGATTTTTATGAGCTGTAGTTTGGTTTCTATTTTAAGGTATTAATCTTATTTATATTTTGATCCTTCCCTTGCTAGCAAAGTTTCAGTATTTACCATATGATTTGAATAGAATTAGGTAATGTAATATTAAAATCAAATTATGATGACCAGTGGCTTTCTTCAGAAATAGCGACAATTGGATTAATAGAGGCCTGGGCCAGAAAGATCTCTCTATCCCTGCCTTTCCATTCCTTCATGCTACTTAGTTAACCTGTTAAGACCATTACATTTCTCATAAATCATGTGATCACTGTGTAATCTAATGAACTTAAGCTCTTCCACATATCCTTCAGAAGTTTTCAAAACATTTTTTTCTTGAAACTATGAATGACTTCTGAAAATTCAGAAGCCTACCCATGCTGTATCCCAAGGTTATTTATTTTCTCAATAAAATGTAGAAAGTTGGCAGCCTTTCATGCTTGCACTTTTGAGAAGTTAGAAAAATAGATGTATCTTTATTACAATAGGATTCCAGTTCTTCTCTCTTCTGCGTATTGACACATGAGACTTTGCTTTATGCTCTTCGTCCTGCTTCTGCCTGCTGGCCTGACAAGTCATTCACTCCTTTTAAGAGTGTGCTCTTTTTAGTAACATGGGCCATGGTGACTTTATGCTGCCACTGGCTTCTAGGTTTCTGGCAGTTCCCTAAATTGCCAATGAGCAAATGGAACAAGACCCACATGGTTTTTGTCAAGGCTCAAAAGACCACAGATGTCTCTATTTAGAAGGAAGCCTGACCAATTTCATTATGTGTGTATGTATGTATGTATGTATGCAAGCATGTATGTGTGTATGTTTGCGTGCATGTATGTTTATATGCATGCATGCATTTGTGTATGTTTAGATGCATCTATGAATGCATGAATGCATGCTGTATTCAGCTTCTTGGAAACAAAGGTCCCTGCTCTGTAACTATCTGCCTTAAGGTTATTTTCCCTTCAGGGCCTATTTTTTTTCTTCTGAAACAAATTACACCAGTATTTTTAGGTTCTGCTGGGGGGTTCGGCATGGGGCATGGGGAGGATGGACAGAGAGACACAGAGACTGTGCTAAACAAACAAACTTTTAAAATGTACGAATCCTGATGCTTTTATATTTGCTGTGGTTCCTCCCCTTCCAACACGCATGCTGTTGATTGACGATTGTTTCTGACACAGTGGGCCTATCGCTTTGGTGGCAGAGACTTTCCTGCTATTTGAATGACCTTCACTAGTGCTTAGCATCAGCTCTGGAAACTGCTTAGGGAAAGGTGAGTTAGCATATGCAAACCCCCTTTTTCTCCGGGTTCCAGTGGCCTTGGCCCACACTGCTGTGTGTCTCATTTACTACTTTAAGTGCAGTACAGATAATTTAAGCTTCAGAAATTTGTACTCTAAGGGGCATAAAGCTAGGGTTCATGTTGATTATACCTGGATGAGACTTTTAGTTTTATCATTTAGAATACATCCCCATAATGTTGTTTTATTTTAGAGCCCTTCGTAGTGTTTCACAGCAACTGTGAGGCCACACTTTTTTGCTTTACAGCGGTTTCAAGCCTTCTCTGCTTCAGTTTAACCCTGGTTTCAGGATTTGGGTAGAAATTCTGTTATTGTCCTAATATGATGATTGCAATACATCTATTTTTTTTTTGCCTCAACTTTTTAGACATTTACTTTGTGTTTAGCCTGACTGCTTCCTCGTTTTGCAAGTTGGGCATGTAACACCCAAAGGAGCCAAGAAACTCACTTGTTTGAAACCTGCAGGCGATATAAAAATAAGTAAGGCTTGGCAATTTTCAGCAAAAGAAATATAATTTTCATGGGAATGGATGATATATGTATGTGTATGTGTGTGCATGTAAAACTAAAATTTTAATCACGATTATATCTATAATTTACAAGAAAGTTATTAACGAAGCACGAAGGGTGCAGCTTTTCTTGGCTTTGTTTCTAATAATGAATTTGCTATTTTTCTAGGAAAATATTAGATAGCAAAGATAATTTTGTCAAATAATGTTGGTTTTTAAAAGATATTTGGTATTTTAAATAGGGAAAATGAAATAATTTTGGAGATTCTAGCTGTGCTTGCATGGTAGACTCATGCATCATCTGGCCATTGATTGCTTTGAACCATGGGAACATATACAGGAAAACAGCCAGCCTTTTACAGCTCTGTAGTCTTAAAATTAATTTGTGTGTTTATGCATGCGTTTGTGTCTGTGTAACTGTACATACATATGGATGCTCATGCAGGTGGAGGGTAGAGGTCCTCATTCCTCAGGAGCCCACTACCCTGTTCTTTTCAAGACAAGGTCTCCTACTGGGCTTGATGATTGAGCTAGGCTGGCCATATCCCCCTGTGTTTCCTTTGCACTGCCCGGAAAGCACGGAGATAAAGTGCTGGTTACCCTTTTTGTACTGAGGATGGAACTTGAGTCTTCATGATGTTCCCTCATGTTATAGCGAAAGCTATACCAGAAATTATCCAGAGGCGCTAGCCTTGGCCCTGAGTGCTGAACTGTGCCCAGGGTATCCCATCGAGGGCCATTACCTCACCCTGTTGTCATGCAGGACTTCTGGAGGAACAGTGCTCAAAATGTTACCTTTTGGCTACCATCAGGACTCTCTCGTCACAGACACAGAGGACACAGGGCACTTCCTAGGGAATGTGATGCAAGAATGCAATGTCAGTGATGTTCCTAGGGTTGTACAATCGGGCAAAACCTTTCTGCTCCTCTTAGGGCTTAATCTGAAGGGAGCTGGTGTTTGTAGGGAGTTTTAGGAAAGAATTCAAGCCATTTTCTTTACAGGACCCTGGCATGGTGAAGTATGTGGAAACTTATGCATACATTAAGATTACAAATGTTTATCAATTCAACCCTTTGTTTCCTTTAACTTAACTTGCTTCAATCTAACATTTTATACTTTTCTAACAAATATGTATGTATTTCATTTCATAACACAAATCCTTTCTAATTGAATTGAACTTTGCCATATTAAAAATAATTGCATATTTAGATATTTCACAGTACTGTAGTAAAAAAAATAATATTCCCCTTTGTCTTAGAATTTTTGTAGTGTTGGATTGTCCTTTGAAATTCATGACTCTTGTGTGTACATGTTACCATGTACTCATGAATCTCTTGTGATGTTGGGTTAGTTCATTTTAAAGTGCTGGTTATTGTCAGACCTTCCTGTCAACTTTTGGGTTTGTTTGGTTTCATTGGAACAAGGTTTCAAGTCTAGGTTGGACTTGAATTCAAAATGTAACCAAGGCTGACTGAAGTCCTGATTCTCTTGCCAAAGGCTAGGGTTATAAACATGTGTTCCCATTAAGCTTCTTTTGAAGTTAGTAACTTAGCCATCAATCTGAAAGTTACAAATAAGGTATTTTAAATATTCTAAAATATCACCTTTTTAGAAAAAGTAATTTCTATACCCTTTCACAAACTTTGGCTTTTTTTTCTTTCTCTTTTACAATCTTATTTAATTTGTTTTCTTTTATGTAGATGAATGTTTTGCATGCATGTTTGTTATGTGCCCCGTGTGCTTGCCTGGTGCTTGAGGAGTTCAGAAGAGAGTATCAGATCCCCTGGAACTGGAGTTAGCTGCCAGTGTAAGCCGCCATGGGGTGCTGGGATCCTGGATCCTCTGCAAGAGCAGCAAGTACTCTTTCTTAGCTTCTGCATCTGCTCTTCAATCTCTTAATCTCTTTTCTGTATCCCTGATAAGCTGTGGTCGGAAGAAGGATAAGTGCCACTTTATCTCGTTTCTTCACATAAAAGCTGGAAACAGATGGGGCAGTAACATCTTGGATTTTTAGTCTATTCATTATTTTATCATAATTTAATATGGAATTGACGCAATCTTCCACACAAGAAGGCTTCTTTGGTAACAGAACCATGTGCTCCTTTACTTACAATGTTTTCTGGACAAGCTTTTCGCATTACTATCTTTACATATTCAGTCAGAACACAATATGTTCTATATAATGTCCTAGTGATGTTCCCAAGTTTTCTTAAACCATTGTCACCAATAATTTATTTCCCTGCAGAAATACCATGTTGGGAAACAGTAAAGGCATTGATCTCCGGCTATTTAAATTTTAATTCGACATAAGATTGGCTTTTAACATCTGGAGATTCGTTACAGTGTAATAGAAATTCTCCCAATCTAATAATATTTATCTATCTATCTATCTATCTATCTATCTATCTATCTATCTATCTATCTATCTATCTATCTATCTATCATCATCTATTCAGTATCCTGCCTGTAGGCCAGAAGACAGCACTAGATCTCATTACAGATGGTTGTGAGCCACCATGTGCTTGCTGGGAATTGAACTCAGGACCTCTGGAAGAGCAGTCAGCACTCTTAACCACTGAGCCATCTCTCCAGTCCTCCTATCTAATAATCTTTCAAACCAGTTTTTTCTCTGTCATCTGGCAAGTTCATGGTTATGGAAAATTTTGAGCCTTGATACTTTTCAGCATCCTTTATTTCACTGATTCCCAACCACAATGTAATGTTACTATGAGTCATGTCGCTTGTGGGGATGTGATTTTATCGTATGAGATGCTTTGGTTGAGTATAGTTATTGCATGACCTAAGACTTTGATTTCCATCTAGTACAATCAGAAATAAATTCATAAAAATATCAAAGGCCTTACATTTCAGAGATTTTAGGGTTTAATGGAGATGGGTGGTGGGAGGACATTAGTACAGTTCACATGGCACCTGTGTCCCGCTTGACATACCGCTCATGGGAGGAAGGCTTAGGGGAAAAGAAAGCATCGCTAGGTGACACAGAGTTGGATTTAATGTAAACCTCGTTTGTGACTATTATCTGAGAAAAATCTGTGCTAAGAATTAGAAGTTGCTTTTTGTGGAAAAAAAAATCCGAAAAAATTAAATCAATTTAGATATAGAATTCTAAAGGAGACTGGAAAAATTGTAAATTTGGAAACTTGACTTACAAAAGAAATCTGATTAATTTTATTTTGTATAATATACTTTAAAACAAGATAGTAAAAAGGTCCATTCATAAAATTAGAAGACACTTAATTTTTATTTAGCTAATTAAATTTTGTAATCATGAGATAAGGTTTATTAAAGCTTTCACATCCCTTTAGTACATGCTTTAAATTACATTCTTCTAACAATATCAGATTCTTTCAGGAGTAGGTAAATTAAAGAAGTACCAGTTGATAAAATTCACACAAATTAAGTACAATGTAAAAATATTAATTTAAAAATGTAATAGTAGGGTCAGAGAGAAGGTTCAGTGGTTTAAGAGCACTGTCTAGTTTTCCAGAGAACACTGGTTTGACTCCCAGTAACGACATGGCTTCTCACAACTGTCTGCAACTCCAGTTCCAGTCATCCAGTCATTCTGATGCCTTCTTCTTGCCTCTGAGGACACTGCACACATGGGATGCATAGACATGTATGCAGGCAAAACACATATACACGTAAGATATTTTAAATATTCAGAAGAAAGTAATAGTAGCAGCTGGGCTTCAATACGAACTTTTATTATCCTAGCTAGTTAGAAAGCTGATGCAAAAGGATCACAACTTTTTGGCCAGACTAGAATACTTGCTAATATGCTATTTTAAAATGAAAAATAATTATAAAAAGAGGGTTAAGTTTAGAGGCCAGTGGCAGGCAATTTGCCTAATTTGCAAGAGGCACTGGGTTGAATCCCTGAGCTGGGAAAATGGCAATGATAATAAATAATATGTTTTAATTCTTTTATCTCTGCAAAAATGGATGGATGATCCTTCACTAGGGAAAAATTATACCCCTCTTCTTTGTGCAAGGATGTTTTCCCTTCTGGATCAGAAGGGTAATGGTTACTCCACTGTTGTTGCCCTCAAATGGTAGTGAATATATTTTTTTTCTTTTACCATTCTCCAGAAATAAAGCAGGTGACAAGGTTATCAGAATCTTAAAAACAAGACAAAACAAAACATAGTAAGAGTAACAGTAGTGGTAACCAATGTCATAGTCTGTATTAATATGAAATGTGTGAAAAGCAATGACAAATCAGTTGTGTTAGACACTGTGTCTATAAAATGATAGGAAGTTTGATAATATATTATGACAGAATTAATCTGCTGACTGGATGAGGTGCTGGAAGAGGTCCGCAGAGATGTGATTTTGTGTGTGGTTGCACATCCTTTTCTAGGGCTGGTGAGTCATGGAATGCCCTCCCTCCTCCTTCCTTCCTTCCTTCCTTCCTTCCTTCCTTCCTTCCTTCCTTCCTTCCTTCCTTCCGTCCGTCCGTCCTTCCTTCCTTCCTTGTTCCCTCCCTCCCTCCTTCCCTTCCTCGCTTCTTTCCTCCCTCCCTTCCTTCATCTTTTTCTTTCTTTCCAAAATGACAACTATTTAGTAAAGTTTATGAAGACAGATAATGTTCAAACACAACTTAACTTTGTTAAATTTTTGTATTAATTTTGATTAATTTATAAGAATCAATATCTTTGTGTTGATTTGTAGCACAGTTTGAGGACATGTGCTCCAGTGAACATATTAGGTGGGCAGGAAAGCTCATCCACATCTCCTGAGTCTATTCAAGCATTTGTGTGCTTGTGTATGTATGTGTGTGTTTGTGTTTGTATACAAACACACACATAAAGCTGAGCTGGCTTTAAATTAGTCATCTAATTTTTGGCAGCCATGATCGTTGGCTAAAGTGTCCCATTTTAAAGACCAAGATCACAGGAAGAAAAAAAAATCTTTTTTCACTCATAACTGTGTTTGAATACTTGTTTCAAAATATCTCAATTTATTTGATAATATATTAGAAAATGAAGATGTATTTTACCAAAATATGTTTCAACAGATAGTAAAGGCTAGATGAATTTCTTTTTGTTTTTTGTAAGAGTTCTGAGATTATAGCAAGTTTATAATAAATATTTGCTGAACTGTTGAATTATTAGGTGCTTGAAGTCACATTAAATGTGACACAATTCTTTAAACTATGAGTCAGCTATTGCTTTAAAATTTTCCTGTTTGTCTACAGTTAGAATGCTGTTCAGCTGATGTAGTAATATTTTTAAAGCATTATGTGAGAGAGATGTTATACTTTATGCATTATAGAATTTCTGTGCTTGTAAATGTTTAAAGGATGCAATGATTTTTTTCCTAGAAAAGTTAGCTGTGATTTAATTATGCCATATTACATTTCAGTGAAATAATGTTTTTTTAATAAGTGAACATTGTTAAATCTTTTTACCTCAGGACTAAGGTGGCTTTGTTAATTTTTCTGTCTTTCTGTTTATGGTGCTGGGATCAAGGGTGAGGCCTTTCACAGGAAAGTACAAGGAAGTACTGATTGCCTTGATCTACTTCCAGAGCATCATTGGCCACTCTCTAGTATGGGAGGTCCTTCTGTCTATGTGTGGCTTTTATTGGTTAATGAACAAAGAACTGCTTTGACTCTATGGCAAGGGCAGAACAGAACTAGGCGAGGGAAAAGCTAGGCTGTATGCTGAGAGAAAGGGGGTAGAGTCAGAGAGACGCCATGGAGCTACAGCCAGAGTCAGACATGCCGAAACCTTGTTGGTAAGCTACTGCCACGTGGTGATACACAGATTAATGGAGATGGGTTAAATTAATATGTAAGAGCTAGACAATAAGAAGCTAAAGCTAATGGGCCATGCAGTGATTTAATTAATACAGTTTCTGTGTGATTATTTTGGGGCTGAGCAGCCGAGAACCAACAAGTGACCTCCTTACTACAATTCTCCTGACATAGCTCCCTTTAGAGATTGAAATTCGAGTATAACATCATATCACATATGCCTGTTCATCTTCTTTCTTGCTTCTCTCCATCCCACAACCATCTGGGCATGTGAGGTACTTTTTTCCCCCACTTCCTTTGTATTTGCCATACTCAATTCATAGCAATGGGAGGAGTTATTATTTGAGATGTCCTATGTGGGAATAGGCTATGAACTTAATGTTGTGTTACCATACAGTCGAAGGGGCTGAAGAGTTTATATACTTACCTAGGGAAGGATGTTTTATGAGGAAGAACCTTACCACCAAGCCAAGACCCCGCAGAATTTGTCATTGCTGCTGTAGAATACGAGTCATTTTGGTGGGCAATGTTCAGTAGGGCACCAGGGAGATTCCAAAAGCAACACAGGCATCTTTTGATCGTACAAAATTTTCCTAAATTTGGACATTTTATAATCTTTAACATAATTCCTTACAGTATTCATTTTGATGTTAAATTATCTTTTTAACCATAAATATATTGCTTTTCTCTATTACACATTTCTCTACCTTAATTTACATCTAAATTTCATACATCTAGACAAATATTCAGGGATTAATGACAGTTAGGATTTTTCATTAAGTATCAAGGTGCTATTTATTTCTTATCATGTAAATAACAGAATTATCCCCTAATTTATTAATATAAATGTGGACCTTTTGTTTTGTTTTTGTGTGAGATGGGGTCTCACATCTCACACTGTATTTCAGGCTTACCTGGTACTCATCGAGTATCCCAGGCTGGTCTTCATCTCACAGGTTTTCACATGCTGTGATAGCAGACATGAACCTGCACACCTGACTTGTAACTATCTTTATTGTATAATGAAGTTTCTTAATTGAACTTTGTATACAAGAAATTAATCCATAAACTAATGCCATAATAATGTGTTCTAATATGAAAAATTTCAGATCCACTTGAACGGAAAATATTTAAGACTTTTTTATTTATTTACATCCTATATAATCTTTTAGTTTTTAGCTTCTTGAATCCCTTTTGAGTTTTCTTGGACATCTGTTTTGAGCATCCAAGCTTCTGTGAAGTGGAGCTGATGGTAACATCTAAATACTAGTGGAGGGTGACTGAGGGCTCTTCCCTCTGCAAGTTGCTGTGGTCCTATGTCTGTAAATAGGTGGATAGCAGCTGAGATAGAGTTAGGCAGACCTTGTACCCGCCAGCCAAAGTTTAGGAGCAAAGTAGATATCCTAAGGCTACGAATACACAGCTCTTCACTGTTCAGTCACCAGATGGCTGTGTATTATGTAGTGTTGGCTTTCTCTATAGACCAGCATCAGTGATGATGTGTTCTTCACAAGTGCAGTACCTCTCTGCATCCTGGAGGTAATCTGTTATCCTCAGAGTCTTGGTCTGTGAGAGTCTTTTCAGTGGTTACTTCAATCATTTTAAATTTATGGTGTGGTCATTATTGTATTACGTGCTTTTTTCCTTTTAGGTGTGGTGAAAAGACATACTAGAAGACCCCCACCTTCTGCAAGATTCAGGAAAGCTATTCTGTTGGTGGAATAGGTGGTACGCTTTGGGGAATCCCAATTGCAGTTCCCTAGTCCCTTGTAGAATGTCCCATATAATTATTTCTCATGAGAAATTGGCTGTAGATAGTAGTTGATTTTTTAGGTCTGTATGTTTTTCAAGTGATTTCATCGGAATTTTAAGGAGTAATTTTGGTGGAGAGAGGAAGCTTGATTTAAAAAATGAATTTAGTACTAGGAGACTGATTATTGATAAAGTGCTTGCCTTGCAGGGGTATGAAGTCTTGAGGTCAATGCCCTGGATCTACCTGTAACCTCAGGGTTTGGAAGGTAGGGCAGGCCAGCCCAACCCATCTAGCTGAACCAGCAAGTTCCTGGTTTAGTAAAGGTTATCTTAAAAATTGGTATCAAAAGCCATTGAGAACCCCCTAGCTTGTGGGAGTGCATGTGCACACACTAAAAAATACATAAATAAATTTGGATTTAGTTTTATACTCTGAATTGAATGTATCTGTCACCATCTATATCATTTGAAAAAAAGCTATCAGTCATCCAAAGTTATAGCAAGGGACTTTGCTGTTTGAATCAGTCCAAGCTATTCCCTGACCTCTTTCGTTATTTGATTTAGTTGGCTGATGTTTTTTTACTTGTAATTATGTTCTCCATCAATTTCCAAACCTAACTGAACATCAGAAATCTTTCAGGACTTTAAACTAGACCTTCTAAGGCCACTGAAGTATTAATCCTGAAATAGCAGGGACGTGTTGCTTTCTCAGAACATGTGGTCACCTGGGTTTTGTCTTCAGCCGTTTCTTCTTTACTTCTTTAGTAATGATCACACCTACCTGCTTCTTGGTAGCATCTCATCTGTTTTCTGCTTTCAAATTTTTCCAGCATGGTGATATCTGCTGTGGAAGTTTCCTTTGAGATTTCTTTTCATATAGCACTGGAAAGATGAAGGAGTTGGAGGTGACTAGCCCTCCAATATATCAATTTCTATCAGTCAGAGTGTCTAGGCAGAGTTGCAAGACAGTCTGAAGAACAAAAAGAATATATTGATAAAGTGAGGGAAATAAACAGAAGATACAATACAAATATGGCCTACATTTTAAATAACTAATGGATGTATCTTAATGTCTCTAATAAATGTTGTTATTTCATTTCAGTGAGTGTCAATATTCACTCTTAACTTTACCTGTTATTTAATAAAAACTCAAATTTGTCTGGAACTTCTAAGATAGGAGAGATATATGGCTTACAATTCAGACCACTTGTAAAGTGTAGAATAGCCATTCAGTTAAACTAGCTCATAAATGAGGAGGCTTTGCTTTAAAATACTTCCACTTTTCATTTACCATTTCTTTGTTGATTATTTAAATATTTGCTTTGTAATTGACACTATCAACTCCAAGTTTTCAGTCCCTCTTTATGGAAAAATAGTTATATATTCTTTTTATTTTTAAACCTTCTTTGGTGAATAGATATGCTAAAAATTTGCATATCAGCAGCAATGTGCTGTATATAAATTCAGAATTGCTTTTGGAATCTGAAAAACCATATGTGAATATTTATGTCATCCAGTCTAGGTGTTCAGTTCTTTCAATGATAATCTTGAGGAGAGTTTTTATCCGTTTATTCTTTACAAACCCTGAAGTTTGCTAATATTTGAAATGTGTTTGCGATGAGGTCTTGGGGAATATAGCATGCCTGCCAACTAAAATATTGATAAAAAGAAAGAAGCAAATGTAAAATTTTTCATTAAGGGAATGATGTGCTTGCATTTTACCCATGAATTTATGGATATAAATGTGGTAATTCGTCAGTAAAATTTAAATTAATTTGAATAAGTTATTTAAAAAGTTTTGCTGCTAAGCTTTCTTCTTTAGGCACCAATAAGGATATTATTATCTGTTAGAGAAAGATTCATTTATCCAGACCTTGACAGTCCTCCTGTTGGTGTATGGTTTGCCAGTTCAAGCCTCTTGGTAGGAAAGGCACATCCGAGGAGCAAGGCTGGTCACCACCAGGCATGTCTCTAGCCATCTTCCATTTTTACCAGACGTGGGTGTCATTTAGATTTCCCGCCCTGTTATTATTTGTTGGGAGGGAAGACTGGGTTTCTCTTCAGACCAGCTAATTGGTCAGTAATGATACTCCCTTTCCATTACCGCATTGATTTCATTAGGAAACATTCCAATTTATGGACAGTGATATGTCAGGCCAAGTGTGAGAGAAGCAAGACTCATTTGGAAATGTTTCCTCTCTTTCTTTTTACTTTGGCTTCACTTTCTCTTGCTGTCCTTTCTCTTCATGCACAGATATACACACATGTGCATGTATTCATATATAAATATATAAAAGTTTTTCTTCAGCCTTTGGTACTTTCAGTGAGGATTCTTTATGTAAATTTAATGTAGATTTCTTAGAAGGGCAAAAGCCAGTGTAGGGAGGATGACATAGAAAGTCCTTTCCGTGATGACTTTCTGTTGCACCTGAATAAACTATCTCGGTTGCCCTTTAATTTTGGGTCTTCTTGAGATATGTAATAATATCTTTCTTATAAAAATGGGCCATGTGAAGTTGGAATTCTGTTACTCTCAGTCAAAGTTTTGAGTGGGGTACAAGCTAATGGTCGCATTGATATTCTGCTGCTGTTTCTGTCAGAGGAATGGTCAGAAATAAGGTGAGTTGGAGCTTCTCGCTTTATTCCCTTTTCTTTTCAGAAGATAATTGCACATCTGTGATATCTACTCAATTTAGAAAGAGCAACAACTTTCATCATTTCTGAGGAGAGTTAATTCCTAATGAGTTTTGTTTCTAAATTCACCCCGAGAAAGCACTTGTTACCTACAGGAGGAAGCTAAGCTTTTAAGGTGGGCAAACAATTGTCTGCTGCTGCTAAGGAGCATCCCTCCCTTGAGTACTTAGTGATGACTGTAAAATTTGTGTCTTGCAAATAAGACTCATCATAGGGAGCCTTGCCATGAAGGAGCAGATGGTATTGAGGCACAAAGTTCTTCCTGCCTGAGAACAACATCATTGCAAAACAGAGCTTCTCAGCTGCAACTCCACAGAGAACTCCTTCACTGTTTCTTCCTACTTGTAGAGTATGGCCATGAGTACATTTGAATAACACTGAGTTACCTTAGAATTATTTCCCAAGGCTTTGCCTGCACTCTCCATCCCACTCACTTATATACTACACTCTACTGTCCTGAAACGTAATAGCAAATACTGGTTTTCTTTTTCTATGGCAGACGAACTGCTAATAGCAAACACCAGACTTAGTGTGGGAGCATAGAGATCTGGGGAGTCTGCATTTAAAGCATCTGCATCCTTGACAGGAAAAAGAGAAATAAGCAAGTGATGCTTGTGTACATGTGGTACGGAAATGACACAAAAGACATGATGTCTTAATCTTGGGGACATCAGGAGAAAGTGAATTTCTTGAAGGTTTTATTGAAGTTAGGTTCTAAAGGGTAAAAGGTAATTCTAGTAAGACGTAATAAACAGTTTGTGCAACGCCAGAATGGCACGAACTATCATCAAAGGTGGTGTTTTGAGTTTGAAGGGGAAATCTACTCACATTCACATCCTAATTTAATCATAGGGTAAGCTGCTAGTCTCAGCTGTTCCTACACATTAAGCTATAGAGAGTGTTGTTTAAGGGGTTCCATAGGAAACCTTAGGCATAGTCAGTGGGTACAAATATGTTAGATATGCCAGGCTAAACCCACAGAATCTTCAAACTGGACCACTCTTGTGTAATCTTAACTTCCTCATTTGAAAAAGAAGGAATCCATCCTAGGGGGAGACCCTGATATTAAAATAGCCCACCAGAATTAGTCAGAAATGTGTTTAGGATATAGTACATGTTCGGTAAGTGTTAGCTGCTATTTCCAGATAAGTTATACAGCTGGTGAAGGTAGGCAGGGAAGTCAATTTCTTTTAAAGTGAAGTTCCCCACCCTTGACATCGTCCATTAGAAACATTGGCTCTGAATTGTCTAGTGACTTGGGACATGCTGTGTTCATGTTATAGGGTAGAAAGATGGCCCATCATATGCCATTCTTCCTATTCTCTGCCTCCTTCAGGCAGCTTTCAGAAAGAACAGCTTGTATAGCCTCTTTGCTTCAGTTAAACCTTATTGCATGACTGGGCAAGGAGTAAATGTGATTTAATTGCTGTAAGAACTTCTTGTGATAGCTTTGGAGACTTGTGTTTCTTATTACCGCTGTCATCTTTGAACTGCTGGTTGCAGCAGAAAAAAAATGTTCAGGATACTCTTTATGATAATTGGTTTGATTTACTTTTGATGAGCTTATGTTATTGGTGGGGATGATTGAAGGCTATTTTTATCATCCTTTTCACTCTGGCTGGGGGCAGTTAAATAGATGCTGTCAATGAATAAGACTGTTCTAAAGCAGATGTTTGGAAGATAATGACCAATAAGCTTGGCCAGCTTTCTTTCTTATCTACTTATCATCTCCTTCAGGGACATAAGAGAGCCTTGTTGAATAACCCCTTTGCATTTAACTTGATTATCTTTTTAAAAGATGCAGCTGAATGAAGACACAGAGTCAAATTAGAACTGCCAGCAGTATGAGGAGGATGTAGCAATAGAGTAATGATTGTGTACTCTGAATGCAGAGACCAAGATTAGAGTTGCAATCTGCATTTCTGTTTTAGTCTGCCACTGGGTCTTCTCCTTCACAACACTTGTGGCTGTGTCGGTGTGCAGTAATGCCTACCTTACTGTCTAACAATGAAAGAAGACTAGGTAAACATAGTTTTCTCCTCTGTATCTCAGATGTATATATGACTGAGGCTCTCCATATGGATACCAACATGCACAGATGCTTCATTGTCTCTTTTTTTTTCAAATTGTTTTTATTGAGCTATACCTTTTTCTCCACTCTCCTCTTTTCCTCCCCTTCCCCCTTCTATATTCTCCCATGATTCCCATGTTCCCAATTTACTCAGGAGATCTTGTCCTTTTCACCTTCCTATGTAGATCCATGTATGTCTCTCTTAGGGTCCTCTTTGTTATATAGTTTCTCTGGGGTTGTCACCTGTAGGCAGGTTTTTATTTGCTTTGTGTCTAAAGGTCACTTATACTATATTTGTCTTTCTAGGTCTGGGTTACCTCACTCAATATGGCTTTTTCTAGGTCCATTCATTTGCCTGCAAATTTCAAGATGTCATTATTCTTTATCCATTCTTCAGTTGAGGGGCATCTGGGTTGTTTCCATATTCTTGCTATTTCAAATAATGCTGTTATGTACATAGTTGAGCACATGTCCTTGTAGTATGACTGAGTGTCTTTTGGTTATATACCCAACAGCGGCAAATAGATCCATATCTATTAGCATGCAAAAAACTCAAGTTCCAAAGGATCAAAGACCTCAGTGTAAAAGCAACCACAATAAACCTCATAGAAGAGAAAGTTGGGAGTAAACTTGAGCACGTTGGGACAGGAGACTACTTCCTAAATATAACCTCAGTAGCGTACAGGCACAGAGAGTAACATTTAATATATGGGACCTACTGAAACTGGGAAGTTTCTGTAAAGCAAATGACATGGTCAACAAGACAAAACGACAGCCTACAGATTGAGAAAAGATTTTCAACAACCCCACAACAAACAGAGGATTGATCTCCAAAATATGCAAAGAACTCGATTGTCTTATTTCAAATGCCTAGTATCTGCATGTAATTTATACATCTCTTGTATGCTTTGAGTCATCCGTAGATTGCTCATAGCACCGAACACAATATAATAGCTATGAAAATAGTTGGGATACTCTATTGTTTAGGTATGTTAAGAAAAATTTGCCTGTATCCAATCCAGGGACAGTTGTGTTTCTGGGATATTCTCTCTCTGCAGGTGGATGGCTGTAGAAGTGGAACTTGCAGATAAGGTGGGCATTCTTTGAAACACTGCATTTGGTCCACACTCAATTTCTTAGGGAGAGGCCATATCTCAGAACTTTGCCCTCAGCTTATATACAGTTCTGTCTCCTTTTGTGATTCAGGCCATATCTGCTTTGTATGGGCTATCATGATCCCGTTCTTCTTTTCGTCTAGAGACATTTAAATATCACACTTGTTTCTACATACTGAGACTGAACAATTGAAAAACGTGAGCCAGAGATATAATTTAGACTTTCTGGGATCCTTTTAAAAACACATCCAAAGGAACAGATGAAGGTTATCGTAACTTATTTTAACCTTTATATCCATTTTTTTCTGCATATAACTAATGAAGACTTTGGTGATGTGTTCTTGTTTTTCTGTGTGTGTGTGTGTGTGTCTGTCTGTGTGTGTGTGTGTCTGTGTGTGTCTGTGTGTGTTTGAAACAACATATGAACTTGGACCAGCATAATTCAAGTGCCAAATAGCCATGGTTTATGTTTATTGGGGTGAGTAGCATGGCACTGTATCCATCTATTATTAATTGTTCTTTGGCATCTATTCTAAGATTCATTTATTTTCCTGTGGTTCTTGAATTTGCTAAAGTAAAACAACCACATGTTTCTAAAGTAATAGCAGTCACAAACCGTCTAGTATGTTAATCTCTTCAGTTTGAGTATCTTGTTTAGTGTAACAGTCTTGTTAAATGCTATCACTATTTTTGTTATGTAGATGAAGAATGTGAGGCACTGAGATTAATGAGCCCTCTTATTGCCATATAAATTGTGGGGATCAAGTTATAAAAAGAAATGAAATAACCTCAGTAGAAGACTCCATTGCCTTTTACTACTATGTAAACTGACTGGCTAATTGGTGAAATATCTTGGGTGGATTATTTTCTGATCCATTGTGGTTGCTGAGTTCATTTTATTTTCTTGCTGGTTAGGAAGGGAGTGGAGACTCAAATATGAGACTAAAGGATATAACCATCCTACAAAGGAATAGTTTTATTAGCACATTATTTGTTTCTTAGCGCATTCATTAAAAAGGAAATATTGAGAACTTGTTATGTGATAAGCACTGTTTTAGTCAGAGTTATAGCAGAAACCCACGTCTAAGGGTACAAAGTTTCACTTATACAGAATGGAGAGTTCTAGAGATATCATTTTAATCCTGACAACTACAGTTAATAATATCATATTACATATATGAAATCCGTTATGCAAGTGCATCTTCAGTACACATGTAGACACACTCACCCACACAAGTTAACTAGAAAGTAATGAATATGTTAATTAGATTATTTATAGCAACTAATTTGCAGTGTATAAACCTGTCCAGAAAAGGTCAAATGATGACAAAACATTCCATTATAAATATCCCTGAATATGTGTGATTTTTATTTGTTGATGACAATTCCACAAGGAGAAAAAGAAAGAAAAACTAGGCATTTGGAGGTATGCTGTCTATGCCCCTTGGCAGGGAAATTAGTGAAATCCTTGGACTACACATTGTAGTTTCATTTTTCACCTGCCTCCCACGTACACACCAAAGACAGCATCATAATGGTTTTCATTCTGACAAGAACATAGCTGAGTTAGCTTTGCCTAGGGTCCATTTCTCTATAATGCAGTAGTTGTGATTCTATACTCATTAGTTAGAATACCTTTTATTATAAGATATGTTAAATTGCTATTGTTCCTTTGGGACTTTTTAATCTCCCTCATAATATTGTGAGATAATAACATTTCAATTTTCCAAAATAATATTATTTTCAGTCTGCCTCAGGCACTTTTATTTAGATGTTCACTGTTTATTGGGGCAGACCTATTGAATGATGATCTTCTATTGCAAAAAATATAAAAAATATTTTAGAATAATCTTACAGGAAATATTAGGCTACCTGCGTACTGTGATATTTTCCTCCTGGTTCTGTACTTTATTGATTTTTCTTTTTAATTCATTAGGATTAAGTGCCAGTAGCTACATATTGCCAATAAAGCCAAAATAAAAGTTGTCTGTATATGATGGTCAATTCTCTCTTAGTCAAAGTGGAGAGGTGAGGGGTCCAGGGTGGCATTGCTATTGTGGGTGCCAACTCTGCTTATGCTGCTATTTCTCTGTCTTCGTAGTCAGTGTGTCACCTTCAGTTGTCATATAAAATGTCAGCCGCAGAGAAAGTGGAAAGGAACAATTTGCTGCAGCATCCTTCCTGCAAGAATTCATACATATCTCCAATCTTATATCTCATTGGTCACATAATAAACCTGGTCTTTGTAGTCTCTGATGGGTATAGTTGCTATCCCAAGAACAGGTTGCATATCCATGTTTTGAAAGCCTTGTAATCAGAAATGTTTCAGCTTTCATCTTTTCTTTCCAGTTTTTGGAATGTGACATAAATTCTGTGGTTAAACATTCTTGATCTGAAGGCTATGAGGACCAAAATTATCCAAAGCCAAAGCTTAACCTGCATCTGTTTGCATGCAAGAGGACACAAAACCTTATAGAATTGGATATGATAAATGCTAATGTTTCCCATGTAAGAGGCTCTCTCAGGAGCTACTTTGCTCTGCCCTTTTGAGGGCCTTTTGTGTTTTAGACTGTGGAAGGTGCCAGTATTGTACATTTTATTTGCCAACTACTGATACACACTACTCCTTTTTCCCTCCTGTCTTTTAATCTTTACTGCGTCCTTTGCTGGGCCTAGTTAGTAGTGTGCCTTTGTGCATTTTCATGAACATTGCTGCCTGGAGTAAAGAAGCTTAACCTAGAAAACTCTGATTCCAGTCCCAAAGATATTCTACCCTGCGGTCATGTGCTGCTTTGCTATGGAATCTGTACCTTGAAGCTGCTACTGTAAGTGGTGAGCCTGGTGACGAGAGCTGCAGGCCAAGGCAGGATCCACACGGTACAGTAGTGGGTGCTGGGTTCTTGGAGGCATACTGAGTTGTCTCTCATCTAGAAGAATCCTGGAATGTGTCTCCAGTTCGTCCATGATTTAGCATGAAAAGTCTATGATCTAATTTGAGCTGGAGAACAAAATGCCAAAGATAAACAGAACATCTTTAAATCCAGGGTTTTGTTTTCCCCATTGCAGTTGTTATTTCAGCTACACAATTAGCACAGCCGGACTGGATCTATAAAATTTTGACAGCCTTTACTGTCAATATTTGAAGTATTTTCATAAGCATGGTGTCTTGACTGTGTTTACGTATTTTTAAGGATATGTGTGTTTTTAAAGCTTCTATAATTTATTTGTATATAAAGTTTGTTTTAAATCCCCACTAGATTGTTAGTTTTTTATTTATATTTGAAAGAAATATTTTATTCATTGGTGGTGAAAGCGATGCCTGATGATAAAATATGGGAAAATACAGTTTTCAAACACGGTTGAACAGTAAGTCAGCTGACCCCACAAAATATTGTTTGATGTTGTATATCATCATCAATAATGGAAATATCAGAATTGTTAATCATGAGTTAGTAAGGATTTTGTACTACTGCAACAAAGACTATGAAGAATGTCTTATTACAGTAGTGACTATAGCAAACTGGCAGAGCTTTACAGACCTGGGGGAAAGGAAATCAGAAGTTAAAACAGAAGTCTTAATCAACTGTAACAATGAACTGAATGAATTTAGAAAGATGAAACAGGGCTTAATGAAGAGCATGGAAGAAAGTCTTAGAAGTTTTTGTTGACAAGAAGTGTGCTATGAGTCAGCTGATGTGGCTGCCAAGAGCTAATTATCTCTTGGGTTGAATTAATAGACACGGAGTGCTCAGGGTGTGGGAAGCTGTCTTCCCCCCACTCTTTCTGTGTTGGCCGCTCTATCCTAGGAGAGATATGCACACTCTACCAGTCTATATTAAGAGGGAACATTGCTATTGTAATACATTTCATTTGCCTATCTTACTGCTTTCCAGGGGTTTTTGTGGTTTTAGTTTGATTTAGCATGTTTATTTTCTCAGAAACGACAGTGAAGAGTATCCAGGGGATTGGAGAAACCCGAAATTTTGTTCTAGAAGTGAAGACTCCTCAGCAAATGCTTGTGTTTAGATTCTTAAATTGATGTGTTGAAGAACCTAATTCTAGTCTGTGTTGCCCTAGAAAGTACTGAATAAGGGACAGGTTGTACTACAAAGTCATAGGATGAATATTTTAATGTTTTATTGGCGTGGGAGGTCCTTCTATGTGTTGTTTTTATTGGTTAATGAATAAAGAAACTGTCTTGGCCTCTTGAAAGGGCAGAACTTAGGTAGGTGGGGGAAACTGGACTGAATGCTGGGAGAAGGAAGGCAGAGTCAGAGAGATGCCATGGAGCTGCCAGAGATAGACGTGCTGAAACTGCTGGTAGGCCATGACGTCGTGATGATGTACAGATTAATGGAGATGGGTTGAATTAAGATGTAAGAGTTAGCCAATAAGAAACTAGAGCTAATGGGCCAAGCAGTGATTTAAATAATACAGTTTCTGTGTGATTACTTTGGGTCTAGGCTAGCGGGGCAACCAGGAACCAAACAAGTAGTGCTCCCTGCAACATTTTCTTACTGCCCAAATTGTGAATAGGTTTCTTTAATGTAATAGATTCTCTCTCCAACCTCTGTGTGTGTGGGCACAGTGGGCTCAAATGAATTCCGAGAAGTCACTTGTTAGAGATTTTATGAGATTTATACATTGACCCAGGTGTAGTGATACATGCCTATAATCCAAGTACTTGTATGACAGAGGCAGAAAAATGTGGAATTCAAGACGAGCATGGGCTTCATATCGAGTTTGAAGCCAGCCTAGGCCACATAGCATGTTGCATGAGACTTTCAAAACCAAACAATATTAAAATCCAATCATCTAAAATGAATAAATTGTTTAGAATGATATGGGCATAAGATTAGCATGGTTTTTATTTCATTTTCTTTAACTACCATTCAGTGAAATCCTCATACTTTAAATGTTTAAAAAATAAAACAAAAAATAATACAATGCATAAGCAGAGGCTGCTTGTTCATTTCCTAACTGCTCAGACCCGAATAATGACACAGAAACTATATTAATTACAGCACTGCTTGGCGTATTAGCTCAGACTTCTTATTAACTAACTCTTATATCTAAAATGAACCCATTTCTATTTATCTGTGTATTGGCACGAAGCTGTGGCCTGCAGACAAGGTTCTGGCATGTCCTTCAACTTCTGTCTTCAATTCCATCAAAGACCCCATAAAGATATATTATTTCTTAAATGAACAGAAAGTGCATTGTAAGCAACTTACAAACTTCTAGAAATGACAGAGACATCTCACTGTCTGGACAGTCACCCAAAGTTCTTCTGTAACATTAGGGCATCCATCTTCAGCCTATAGGCCTCTAGTATCTGGCAGACTTTTCCATGAAGCAGGAAAATTGAAGATCTGTCTGACTTGTAGTAGCAAAGTTCATCAGTTGCTTTCTTCTGTGTGTGCAGAATGCCTGGCAGTTTCTTCTGTGAAGCAAGAGCTCTGAAGGACTGTCTCACCTTCCTTAGGCAAGTTCAGCACTCATATTTCTATGGGTCCTGTATGTCCAGTTCATACCACATACCATCAAACAGGCCAGGCAAGAGCAGTTTCTTGCCCAAATGGCTAGCCTTATCACATTGAAGACAAATTCCATAACAAGTTTCTTCGATGTCATCAACCTCTCTGATGTAATTGGTGCTGCCAGAAGCAGACATGTCTCACTGTCAAGAAAAGTCTAAATTTTTAAAACATTTTAAATGCCATGTTCTGTAAATCTTTGGAGTGTTGAAGATTATTTATCTAACTGAAACATATATCTATGTCTTGAAAGCCTAACTAACATAATTAAAAGTTTGCTTATTACAGATGACTATCTATTAATGTGTATTTCTTAACTACACATTACAGTTTTAAATGAGCTACACAAACACAATACCTTAAACAAAATACATATACACAGTATAACAAAATCAACCTTAAATTTGTGTCAACAGATCAAGATTTTTACCAGTACAAAGTATTCATCTCTATATCATATCCCACTTTAAATGAAAGCAAACATCAACAAACAATCATTTTGGGACCTTGGGCATAGTTTTCTCCAAACTGCTTACTGCTATTTGTTGAAGTATTTTTAGTGTTCATGGAGACCTTTCTGGGAGTCTTGTTCCATCAAACCACATTTGTTTGGAAGAAATCCACAGGTGCCCATTCTCTGTGGAAACAAAAGCAAAACCTCTTTTCCAAATTAGACCCAAATTTTGAAGTCAGGCTATCTTTATGTTGGTTTTAGCTTAACAGACCCCATCATTAAATATCTCTTGGTCTTTAAGTATGGCTGGTACACTTACTGCCAGCTGTGCGAGCCATGCTCATTGCCCCAGCTGCAGGGACACAGCAGGTCTATGATGCCACTAAGCAACTTGTAGCACTCTGCCCACAAATCCCATTTAAGTGTTCTGTAGCCAGACCTCCCGGAAGAGCCAGAGCTGTTAGTGCTGCCAGTATGAACCAGGAAGCCTTCTTAAAAGAGCCACATCTCTGCTTGCCAACAGCAAACAGAGCCCCCAGAAGAAAATGCTGCTACCAAGGAGCCACGCTTAAACTCTGTTCTTTTGTGTTTAGAATTCCTTCCAATGCTTCTCTCAGTTTTTATGTGACATAGTTGTCCCACTTTTGCACCATTTTCTTTTTTTTAAATATTTATTTATTTATTATGTATGCAATATTCTTTCTGTGTGTGTGCCTGAAGGCCAGAAGAGGACACCAGACCTCA
Source organism: Microtus ochrogaster (assembly GCF_000317375.1). NCBI lineage: Eukaryota > Metazoa > Chordata > Mammalia > Rodentia > Cricetidae > Microtus > Microtus ochrogaster. Next base: position 484,030 of record NW_004949102.1, on the reverse strand, counting down.
TTACAGATGGTTGTGAGCCACCATGTGGTTGCTGGGAATTGAACTCAGGACCTTTGGAAGAGCAGGCAATGCTCTTAACCACTGAGCCATCGCTCCAGCCCCCTTGTACCATTTTCTAAGTGGAGACTGGTTTTTCATTTTCTTACTGCTCAGACTTGAATAATCACACAGAAACTAGTAATTGCAACACTGCTTGACTTGTTAGCTCAGGCTTCGTATTAACTTTTGTATCTTGGATTAATCCATTTCTATTAATCTGTATATCAGCATAAGGCTATAGCTTACTGGTAAGGTTCTGGCATGTCTTTCTCCTTTGGCAGCTACATCCCATCTCCTACTTTCTATATATATCTGGCTGTATTCTACCCTGCTATAGGCCAAAGCAGCTTCTTTGTTAACAAATGGTAATAAAAAAATATTCATAGCATAAAGAGGGGAATCCCACATTATCTAATTTATCCTCCTGAAAGGATAGCTTAAAGTCACCCAGGATGGACGTAGGCTAGAATCTTCACAGTAAGCGCACCTTGCGGTGCTACACACATTATTAGAAATGGGCTAGTCCAGGTGCGAGAGTTAGCCGAGAAGAGGCTAGATATAATGGGCCAAGCAGTGTTTAAAAGAATGCAGTTTCTGTGTAATTATTTCGGATAAAGCTAGCCATGCGGGAGCCAGGGCGCCAGAATGCAGCCCTGCCACTCCTTTCAACAATGGTAGAATCTTTCTCTGCTATGAATTTAACATCAAGTTATTGGCAGCAATTATGTCGTGCTGTCTTCTCTGGGGGAGATTATCTCCTATGGCAAGGGAAATATCAGGAAAATTGTAAGCAAATGGCCCAGTTAAATGCTCTAGCAGGTCAAGCTCAACGTGATTTAGATATGTTAACTGGGGATGGGGCTTATGCCAATTTGCAGCAACAAATTATTTATGATCCAGGAGTATTCACCCAAATAGGTGCAGCTGCCACTAAAGCTTGGAAGGTCCTACCTAACAAAGCAGCTGGGGATCAATTATCAAAAATTCTACAATGACCATCTGAACCATTCCAAGATTATGTAGATAGACTGTTACAAGTAGCAGGTATATTGTTTGGAGATGAGACAAACAGCCATGCCTATGATAAAACAACTTGTATTTGAAAATTCCAATAGATATTGTAAGGAAGCATTATGCCCTCACAAAACAAAGAGTTTAAATGAATATATCAGGAACTCCTAAAGGTCGCGTGCTCAGAGCAGCTGTAGGCACTCGGACCAGGGGATTACACGAAATTCAGGATCTGGGGTCTCACTGCTCCCAACAACAGTGTTTTACCAAGGCAATATAAACTCAAAGACTTATAGCCTATTTTAAATCTATGTTAATAAAATTTGAGTAGATAAAATGTGTGACTTTAAATCCCCAAATTAATAAAGCACTGTAAGTTGAAAGCCTTTCTCTCTTATTTTCTACCTGTCATGTTTGTAAAACCATTATCTTCCTTAGTTTTTTTTCAGCATACAAAGGCAAATTCTCATACTCATTCTCATTTTGCCTATTTCCAATATCAAACAAACCCTATCTTAAATATCATTCTAAGTTGCTTTCTTTTGAAATTTTTTCATATTAGAACACAGAGAATTCTTATATTTTTATTGTGCAATTAATATAGTATATTATTTGAATGTAGTATGTCTTAAATTTGTCTCCTCTTATTACACCATTCCCACTTTTATTATTAGCAATTTTAATGAAGTAAATGCTTTCATTTTACATGTGTTTAAGTATTTCAGTATTGTCCATGACCAAGTACAATTATTGATATCAGGAACATATATATTTATTACAAAATTTCCCACTGTTTTTGAGGTATTAGTTTGTGTACCTCCAAACACTTCAAATAGCTTATTGGAGTTACATGGAGCTAGGCATGCTTTCTTAGATTGTCACTGCCCTGCAATGTGTCTTTTATTCATTTTCTTTCTGGCTCGTTAGTTAGGTTTACATCAGTTTCCAGGAAGTCTCCATGTCTTTAGATATTAGTTCTTTAGGATATGAATTGCAACCATCAGTTTTCCAGTTAGCCTTTTCATGGTCTCCTAGGGCATTTTTGCATGTAAAATTTATTCTGTTTGAAGGTCTTTGTCTTTCGTTACCGCTGTGTCACAAAACTCAGGGCCTACTATGTTGGCTTCTGGACTTTAGTGGTGGCGTATTGTCCTGGCTGTTATTGATTCTGGTTTTACACTAGCATCTAGGCATCTGGGATTGGGAAGACTGCAGTTGTAAGTGCTCAGATCTGCTCTTGTCTTTGTTGAGTGGGCATTTGCTTTTTGATTTCTGTTGTCCTTTCTTGTTCATAGGGCAGCATGGTAGCTATCTGTTGTCTGGTAGGAAATTCTTCTGGGATCCTGATAGATGTGGCCACAAGAGGGTCCAGGTAAAACATGTTCTTGTGTATTAGGAGCTGACATTTAGGAATGGAGATGGGCTAAAAGAGGTAAAGAGGTCCACAGGAAGGAAGAAAGTAGGGTGTTCCCCCAGGAATTGGGCAGAAAGGAAGGGGAGGCCACAACAGTTGGCCTGCTTCAGAGCCGGGGGTAATCCTGTGGGACTGGTCATGGATGAGCGGTAGGGCAGTAAAGACCTAAAGCTTGAGTGTGTACCTGCTTCAGTGGCCTACTTGCTTCTCTGTCAGGCTGAATGTTTCCTGGAACTGGGTCTGGGATAACAGGATGTTTAGGGAGGAAGGTTTGCTGATCCTTTAGGGTTGGAGATATGAACTGAGGGTGAGGAGAGGACATAGTCGGTGGTCTGCTACCAAGATGGGGCTGAGATTAGGGGATTGGATTTGGAGGAGAGGAGGAAATTTTAATTCAAATAAAGTCTAGTGCGAGTGCCTCAGTTATCTTTTCATTTTATGCCCTTGCCCTTGTACTCAAAAAGTCACCAAATACATGGCCATATAAAATTTTTCGTAGGTTAGGACATTCATAGTTTTACATTTAGACTTGTGATCTTTTTAAGTTAATATTTGTAATGCAAGTAAGGTATTTGTCTAGACCCATATATTTTTCTTGTGACTGTCTAACTATTCCAGTGCCATTTGCTCTTAAATACTGTCTGTTCTTAGAAGTTGACTTTGTTTCTTTGTTAAAGACCAGTTGATACTAGTTCTCTAGGTCTCTTTCTGGGCATCCTTTTTCACTGTATTGATCTGCTTGCCTACACGTCTGCTAATTTCAGTTTCTAGATTACCATAGCCATAAACATTGAGGGTGAGTAGTATCAGCCCTCCAACTTTATTCTTTTCATTCAATAACACAATGACTACTTTTGTTCTTTTGTCTTTCTGGATAGTAAAATTAATTTGTTGATTTCCAGAAAATGACATGTCAGAATTTTGAGTGAGGATGGTTTTTGTCGATCATATCAAGTAAGGAAGAACCAACATCCTAACAATATTGATCTGCCTACCCATGAAGGGGAATATCTTTCCTGTAGTAATAGGAGCAGTGGGGCTGCGTCCCCAGCACCCGGCCGCCTGCACGGCTAGCTTTATACCCGAAATAATTACACGGAAACTGTATTCTTTTAAACACTGCCTGGCCCCATTAGTTCTAGCCTCTTATTGGCTAGCTCTTACATATTGACCTAACCCATTTCTATTAATCTGCATAGCCCACGAGCTGGCTTACCAGGAAAGATCTTAACCTGCGTCTGCCTGGAGTGGGAGAATCATGGCGACTCCCTGACTCAGCTTCTTTCTCCCAGCCTTCTGTTCTGTTTACTCCACCCACCTAAGGGTTGGCCTATCAAGGGGCCTAGGCAGTTTCTTTATTAATAAGAAATCACTCCCACATCACTTTCCAATTTGTTTGCTTTGATTTCTTCATTGGTTTTGTGCTTTTTACTACATGGCTGTCTTTTGTAGTCTTATACATTTGTTAGATTTATGATCAGGTTTTGCACTTAGAAGATAATAAAATTACCTTGTAATTCTAATTAAAACTTCAACTTATTAATTGGTGTTGTACAGAAAAGCAGTTAACTTTCGCACAGTAGCCCTACACACTATTGCCACACTATAATTGATTATTATGTCAGGGACGGTTTGTGGTTGATATTTTTGGGGCTTTTTCATAGATTTTTATTATGATCTATGAAGAATGACTGTTTTATTTCTTCTTCCTTTTCCTCTACCTTTTGCCTTACTGCTTTATCTAGGATGACTTCCATCATTCTCTTGATGAGCAGTGGGCAGCTGAGCACCCATCCTTTGCCATAACCTCAGGAAGAAAGCTGCTCATGTCCTGTCATTATATGTAACAGAATTGTGTGGTTTTGTAGGAGGTTTTATTAACATATAACTTTAGGGAGTTACTCTCCATTTGTCGTTCATGGATGCTTCTTTTTAAAAAATGATGAATGACTGTTGACTTTCCTAAATGTTTTTGCTATAGATACTGATATGATCATGTATTTCTTTTCCATTTTAGCTTGTTTATGAGATGAGTTCTACTAATAGATTTTTGAGTGTTGAACCGCACACCTATGATGAATCATGTTCGGTTTTGCTTGAGTAATTGATTTTATACCTACTAAATTCAGCTTTCTAACATTTTCTTGAGGATTTTACTTTTATATTCATGAGAAATACGGATCTGAAGGTTTCTTTCCATTTAATGGAATTCTGGGTTTTGAGTCATAATTAGAGAGGTTTTTCTCACAGTGATGTATAAAAGAATTCTCCCATGTTTTCTTCTAGTTTCATTATGGTTCAACCTTTATATATTAAACAATTTAATCCATATCATTGTGAGTTATACTATAATCTATATTTTTCTGGGGAAATAACCAGTTATTCTTACGCCACTTTTGGTATTATACTGTAGTTAAAAGTGCACTGTAGCAAAATGTAAATCACATTTGACTAGTATTTTGATTCTGATTGTTTCTGTGTTGATTTCTTCTATCTGTGTGCTAATCAAGTAGTATGTCTCTTAGTCTATAATAGAGATTGTATAGGTCAAAACATTTAGGAAACTACTTTCTGAGAACAGTTATCAGTGCTGTATTTGAAGATTGATTTCATTTTTCTTTCCCATTTTATCTCTATGAAAATGTAAATACTTGTTAATTAAGAGACTTATTTAACTTATCTAACTAATATTTGATGCTGTTTCATTTCTTAAATATAGCAGCAGTATCTTTTGTCTATGTATACCTATTTATGTATCTATTTAGTAATCTATCATATATGTACATATTCATTTTCAAATTTTAAGTTTATGAACTTCTTATGAAAAACTTGCAAATAAAAACAGCACACAAAAAAATAAACCAGATTCAAAATCTAATTTCTATACAGGTAGAGTAGGATTCTGACTAAAACTATGGAGCTTTATATTAAACTTTATACTTTACACTTTGTAAATATATTTTATCCAATTATCCACCACAGAAAAAAGCAAACAAGTGACTGAATTAAAATTCTTTTATTTATAAATGTTGGATCCTGATAGGTAGGTACATGCTTATGCATGTTTTTGATACTGTACTGGTTTTGTCTGAGATGATGGCATGTTCCAATCTCCTTTCTTTGATTAATGTCTTCGAATTTGCCATGTCATAATCATTGGAAAGTAATTCTAACAACTAAACTCAAATACTGATAAACTAGAAATCACAGAGATAATATTTTAGAATGGTTTTTAAAAGGAGTAACAAAATACTTTGGATAGAAGAAAGTTGGAGAAACAAGTTATTTATTTTGAATGATGTTTCATCCAGTGAAGGAGCTTGGACAAATGATCATGAAAGTTCCCTCTGGCTCCCCAAAGACCTTTCCATTTCTGTCATCTCATCCAATGCTGGATTTGCAAGGTAAAGCTTTTTGTTTTGACTCCCATAGCTCCGAAACTAAAACCTCTCAGCTGCCTTACACTGAGCAGTTGCTGTCCCAGTTCCATTAAGTCCTCTTTGTGAGCTATGCTTAGAGTACTAAAGTTGTGGACTTAACTTTGCCTTGCTTGTACACATGCCTCCAGAAGGTGTCTTCTTTATTTTCTTCTTTTACTATGGAGATGTAGGTTGTAACATAATGTTGATGCTTCTTGTTGCTGTACTTCATCGGGGTTAACTCCTTTTAAAATGAAGGAAGTAACCTTACTAAAGAAATGGACGATCTCCATCTTTCATTCCTCAGAGCAAGTGCTTTTATTTACTCTTCTAACAGCTAGGCACACAGTAGGACACTTTTTTATCAGCCTGGGAGCAACCGCAACAGTGTCATTTCAAGCTTCCTTGTTTGTTAGACTCCTAAATAAAATCCAGGTTTTGAAAGAGCTTGTCTCTCTGATATTTGAATGGCATTTTAATAAGCCTTTTGAACAGATTTAAACTTATTTCACACCAGCTTTCTTCTTGAAGCCAAATCATACCGGTTTTGTTTCGCTTTCTAACCCTTTAATCATTTTCCCCCAGCATGGTTCCGCCTCTATAGACTCCACAACTGGACTGGGTTCTTCAGTGAAGGCTCATCATGAGGTGATGAAACAGAAACATCATTCCTCTGCTGTTTGTTATGCGTTCCAGTGAACACTGTTTATAGAACTGCCTTGGTCTAGTGGAGCATGAACACAGCATTTCTATATGTCTAGACCTATTGCCTGTCTTAAGGGTGTGTGTGTGTGTGTGTGTGTGTGTGTGTGTGAGAGAGAGAGAGAGAGAGAGAGAGAGATAAAGATGAGGTTCATGGCATGAATGAACGCAGAGCCCCAAGAGAGTGTTTTCAGGGGCCTAAACACTGGGTTTAAATCTCTGTTCCTGCTATCATGGAATTATTTATACTTTTTCTTTTTAAACAAGAGACACCTGGTCTTTATTTTGAGTGCAGCTTAAAAGCAAAGTGACTGGTGCTGTTTGTAGAGGTGAGTCACAGCCTGTGTCTGAGCCAGCCTGGGTTGTTATGACAGCTGGTAGTGACGGCAGCCGCATTACAGTGCTGATGAAGTTGGGTTGTAAATTTGTGTTCCCCCTTAGCCTCTCATCTCTTCCCCCAGGAGCGCTTGAGTAGGCGTTCCCGGTTTATCTGTGGGTCGCTCATCTTCCAGATCTGTCATCTGCTCATGTCTCTTATTTATTTCAGTTCAGGCGTGTAAAGCATGTTTGTTCCTGGAATTGGAACGTTTAGAAGCCAGCACTCATTCCTTCCAGAAGATTTTGTCCTGAGTCCCTTTTGCTCTTGTGTTCTGTGATATTACCTCTTTCCCCAAAAGGTGTCTACTTGTCTCTAAGAGTTCTTACCCTCTGGCTTTGTTTATTCAGCACAATTTTGTGCATCAGTCTCTCAGCAAAATTTTAGCTTTTCCTGTCTCTGCAAAGGGCCCGGAAGTTAACACAAGGAATTCTGTCTAGGGCAGACATTTGTAGCCCAGGTCCATATCTGTATTCTGAGGGAATATTCTGTATTCTGTAGGGAAGTCACTTGGGGAAAATGTTCATAAGTACAGAGAGGAAGATTTTTCAGTTTCTTTTCTTTACTATAAAGCTAAATCTATGTCTAACTAATCTGCCTATAACAAATATAACGTTTAATGATTGTTCTGTTGTACAAATTGGCTGATTTATCAGCTTATTTATTTATGTATTTATTTTCCTTGTAGCTCAACAAACAACAGTTGCAGTTACTGAAGGAACGGTTCCAGGCCTTCCTCAATGGGGAAACTCAGATAGTAGCCGATGAAGCCTTTTGCAATGCAGTCCGAAGTTACTATGAGGTGAGTTTGCAGAGCTGTTTCAGGAACTGTGATGCTTTCTGGGACCATTTAAAGGCTGTCACTCGTATGGCAAAGAGTCTTTGAGCTTTTGACTTTCTCCAAAGGATTGTCACTTCTACTTTGCAATTTAAAAACTTTAATTCCACAGCCTGGTTTTGAGAGATAAATAAAATTGGAAATTACATTGTTTGTGAAGAAAACTGTTTAGAATCATCTTCTGGCAGTGACTGATACAGCTGGGTTTAGCTATCTTCCTGTTCACATTCATAAATGATCCTTCTTAATCAGGATTTCAATAGTAAATTACTATCTTATGCCAGTTTGTTCTCTAAGCTTTATAATAATTAAGGCCACTAATTAATTTCAAGAGAATGCATTTTCTTTTCTAATTGAATGAATAATACCCACTAGTCCATCTTGCTGTTGCTTCTGATTTCAGCTTGCGACTCAAATGGGAACTCTGTGTGTTTCCTGTGAGTAACTTTCTCATAAGATCATGAGTTTGTTTCAGTAAATTGCCAGTAGATGTTGAATCGGATAGTTCACGTATGTCCTAAGCATCTCAGAGTCATTTGGGAGTCGGGTTTCTTTCATTGTGGAAAAGCTTTAGACAATTCGTCTGAAGAAACATGGCATACAACATAACGTAGGCTAGAGGAAACTTGAAAGCTTGGAGACATAATATTCTGAACTGCCTTGAGGCAGGGAGTACTGTCATGTGCAAAACAAAATACTGGTGGTTTATGAATGGTATGCTATTTAATATTCCACTACACAAGTTTACATTGAATTAAGGGAACATCTAGCAGTTATGGAAGACTTGCTTACCAAGTATTCACGACAAAGATTTGGGAGCTATAGTGGATATATTGTCTAACTTGATCTCAACTCAGACTCTCTTAATAGGGCTTCTATCTTACCTTGAATGTCAGAGTCTTACATGATAAACTCTTTCCCTGAATCTTAGAAGATGAGTATTCATATACATACATGCATACAATAGTACATAGTGAAACAAAAAAAAACCATGAATTCAAAGGAGAGCTGTCTACAAAGGTGTCGGTTTTTTAAAGAAAAATAAATCAATGAGCTCAATTGAGTTTTGATAAACATAGCATGGCACACTAAGAGAAAAGGACTGGTTGAAATTCTTGGATGGGTGAGGTTTTTAAAAGTACTTTTATAACTTTTTGCATAAATCTAAAATTATTATAAAATAAGCATTTTCTTTTTCTAATTCACCTGAGAATTTATTGTAAAACCTGCAACGATCAAGACTGTGGATGTTTGTAAAAATACAAATGGATTGAGGAAACACAATAGGAAACACAGTTTTACCTACTACAGGAAAATAATTTTTGCTCAAAGAGCAGCCACAATAGAGTGGGAAAAAGATAAATCATTTCAATTCAAACTATGTGATGGCGCCGCAAAACATTCGGTACTTGGAATTAACACCGTTTCCAAGTGAAGTAATTGAATCATAGACTTAAATGTAACACTATCTAACGCCTAGAAGATGCCAAGGGAGGCCTTATTCCCTCTGAACAATGGATGGGTAGGAGAAGGAGAGGGAGGGGGAACTGGGGTTGGTATGTAAAATGAAAAAATTAACTTAACAAAAAGAAAAAAGGAGAGAATAATATAAATACAAGAGAATAATTTTTTTTTTTTTTTTTTTTTTTTTT